>NC_068308.1:865463-1165463 GCF_025860055.1 Xyrauchen texanus | reverse complement strand
GAATGTAGAAGAAGAGGAAAACTGTCACTGTTCAGTGTTGTTCATACTGAACATGTTTCTTATTCAATATTCCAAAAAACATCTCAAATATATAATTCATTTAATTTTTATGAATTATAAGAATATATTGATAAATTAAATATAGAAAGACTGAAAACAAGCTTGTGAACGTAGTAGAGCTACGCATTTTTTTTCCCCGACAAAGCCTTTTTTAATCGGTGATTGATGTAGAATAGAATGACTGCTGCACTTGACAGGGCGAAAACGAGCAGAGAGAGCGCGCGGGTCTTCAAACAACACGAGCGCTGTCTTGCTCTCTCTCCCTCGCGCATATTAATCAAAATCTATTGACACGATAGTAAAAGGTCGGAAGACCGCAGTTTCACGTGGAGCATTTGGAGATTTTTAGAGATTAGAGACTCTAGGAACAACATCTCAATGAACAAAATCTCAACTAAATTATAAAGGCCTGTCTCAAATACAAGCCGGTGCAGTTCGACGATTTGGGAAAATAAAAGCCCGGGCTATTATTTGAAGTTTTACGGGTATACCATTTTCACATCTTCATATAATGAGGATACAGTTTTTGCTTACCGTGCTGTTTCACCTTCATCCGTGACACCAACGTGTTTCCTCTTCATGTGTTCGTGCATCACTGTGGTACTTCCATGCCACACAAGCTCGGCTTTGCATAACTTGCAGGTAACGATCTTCTTTGCTGCATTTAATGTAAAATGCTCCCATGCCTTAGATGACTTGGGGCTACACTTTTTCTGCCGCCGATTGATTTGTACTCTCTGCCATTTCGCGTGTGACTGTTGTCATGAAAGTGACGTCATCAGTAAACGCTCCCTGTGACGTAAGCAGACCAACTAATCGATAATGACATTCGTTGACAACGATTTTCATAATCGATTATTATCGATTTTATCGATTAGTTGTTGCAGCCCTAACCATTATGTTGCGTTTTTGTTTAAACAAGAATAAAAAGTAATATCTATAACACAAATAGATAAGGAATAAATATAAATTAGAGTGATTACTTAACACGCTGTCACAGACTGCAGTATCCGTGGTGTATGTGGTGGGGGTTCATTTTCTTCAGATTCGGGATCAGACTCTTTTATGGCTGAATTCCTCCTATTGCCATTTTTAAATATCCAAACACGTAAAGGTCTTGGTTTTACAGATATTTGGAGACTTTTGATCCCATCTGCTAGGGACTATAAAAACCATTTCATCAGTCCACAAAATCTATTCAACAATAGTTCATTTTTTAAGTCCCTCATTTCATCTGTTGTTGATTGCTCAATTGGAAACATATTATTCTCAGATCACACCCTGGTGAGTTTAGAGATGTTGCCACTTACAGACAAAAATAATTCATATAGTTGCCGCTTTAATGTATCCCTTTGGCAAAATTCTGATTTCCAACAAATGTTAAAGACTGAAATCAATGTTTATATGGAGACCATCTGGTCCTCTGTGTCCTCTGTGGGTGTGGCTTGGGAGGCACTTAAGGCAGTTCTTAGGGGTCGGATCATACAGTATGCCTCATTCACAAAAAAATCCAAAGCCCGAGAACTCGTGGAGTTGGATGGAAATATTAAAAGTGCCGGGGGAGAGCTGAAGCTCCGAATGTCGTCTGATGGCCTCAGAGAATTGACCTGACTGAAATACAGATATAATACTATTTTGTCGCAGAAAGGCGATTCAAGGCAAAACAGTCAAACTTTGAGTCGGGGGACAAGGCAGGAATAATTTTGGCTAGATATATAAAGCAGAGAGAGTCTTTTTCTACCATTCTCTCAGTGAAATCTGCTGGTGGTAAAATTTTCACCTCAGCCATTGATATTAACAATGCTTTTAAAGAGTTCTATCTTGATCTCTATAGTTCCATGTCTTCATCTACTGATGAGGATATTAGAAACATTGTGGAACCATTAGAAATTCCTAAACTCATGGTTGAGCAAAAACATTCTCTTGATTCTGAGATAACCTTGGAGGAGCTTGGAGAGGTAATTAAGGCCTTGCCTACAGGCAAGGCTCCGGGGCCAAATTGCTTTGCCGCAGTGTTTTTTTTTTTAGATCTTATGCTACAGAACTGGCTCGACTTTTGCTAGAAGATTATATGGAATCATTCTTAAAAAGGACAACGATCCAATCGAGTGTAAGAGTTACCGTCCAATCAAAATAGGGGATAAACACATACAAAAATGGGTTCTGACCAATGCGAAGGCAGGCAGACAGATTATTTTAAGGGGATGGAAGTCGGCTGGAGCACGGAGATGGGGAATATGCCAGCTTTCGAGGAAGTGTCATGTAGAAGGCTGGAGAGTTGGGATTCGTTTGATGGGAAATGGGGCAGCTATTTGGCATTTTTGGAAGGCTCTAAGCTAGGGGCAGTGGAGAGAAAAGTTAAACTTTAAATGTGTGTGATTATTATTGAAATATTTTGTGTGTGTCTATAATCATGAGTGACCACAGGGATGTTGTTGTGTAAATGTTGATTCTGTGTATATATGTTTTCTTTTCTTTGTTATCTATATTAATCAATAAAAAATGTTAATCAGAAAAGAAACATCTCATCGGCATGCACTGTCATTGGAGAATCATCATTCACCATTCGCAAACAGAAGGTGCCGAGCATCTAAATGAGATAAGCAGGTCCAGACACTTCGCTCCACTGCCGAATAAATGTTCTCCTCGTATAAACATCCTCTTCTGATGCAGTGGCAGTGTTGTGAAAGTTTCCTCTAACTTCACCTCATTGATTACTTAGTCAGCCAAATGATTTGCAAACCCTGGAGGAGTAACGACATGAAAAAGCAATTACGCAGAGGAAAAGTAAAATGGAGTTCAAGCCAATTAAAGATTTTCATTCTTTTTAATCAGCTGGGAGCTCCGGGCTGTCGTTGTAAGAGTCAGCCTCTCGTATCCATCACACACATGACGTATTTCCCAGATAACAAAATACCCGTCCTGTAGAGAATGCACGGATGAGGTTCTTTGCCAGAGAGATGTTCACAAATGTTGTAAAGCCATCTTTCAAAAAGTTGAAACACACGTTTTAATTGCACTTAATATTTTCCAGTTGATTCATTTGAATTTTGAGTTAAAAATCAATGAAAAATAAAAAATGTTCCAAGTTTGAAGGTGTCTTGCTTTATTGTGTAGGCTTAAGCCTAACCCTGCTGAATGAAAATTACCCCATAGTACCACCTAGCGTCCAACCAGCGCTAATATTGGCGTTCATGGTTTTTTCTGAAACCATCCGACCAAACAAAACTTGGTCGACCAAGACTCTTCTCACCGACTAACCTTTGGTTGACTATCATCTGGCAGCCCTTGTTTAAAGGCTGATTACACAACATGACTTTTAAAATCTGAACAGGTTTTAAAATATTAAGCATCACACACGAAGCGACTTTAAAAAAAAAAAATCGCTATTAGGGATGCACCGATACCGATTCTATAAAATCTCAGTATCTTTAGATTTGAATATCTTTACATTATTGTGTGGAACTAATTGGGAGTACTCTGTAATATGTAAAGAAACACAAACCTCTAACTACACATTATTTCAATATAAATGTATAGATTATTAAGAAACGCTTTATTATTAAATAGTATACTGAATAATGCAGCAGCTAAATGAACAGTAATTCCAGTATAAGTCATCAGTAGAAAAGAAACCGTTTTTATTATTGAATTTTTTCAACTTGTATCTGGACTTTAGAGGATTCAGATCTCTTTTTGTTCATTTAGTTGTAAGATATCAGCTCACTTTTCATTCACAGTTAATTTTGGAGCCCATTTAACTTGTAAACAAATAATAATAATAATAATATATCTCAATCATGCACCTATAACTTTTAAACCCTCACGCTTTTGTTTTGACATTCTGAACTCTACAGGAAGTCCTGTATGTGTCTGTTTGTAGGAAAGTTCACAGTAGTTTAATTCGCTTCTTATTGAAATTCTGGTAAAGTGAACATCCGGTGCCGTTCTAAATGTATATTAGAAGTGAACATCTACTTCTGAGATGTCTCAAATATTGCGTGAAGGCTAAAAATAGCAGCTAGTGTGTGTGTGTGTGTGTGTGTGTGTGTGTGTGTGTGTGTGTGTGTGTGTGTGTGTGTGTGTGTAAACAGAGCATCATCATTCAATGACGAGCTGGAGCTGTGCGTGCAGTAAATATATTTACTTATTAAACAGTCTTTTGTGATTCACAGAGTTATCGAACGTCTTCGAGTGGCTTTGAATAAAATGCACAAATCATATGAACTATTTTAATGGTTCTTTTATGTCATTTGTGGAGCTTGATCGTAACGAACATGACTAACACACAGTATCTGATTTGGATCGGGCTCGTTGGACTGATACCCGATCAGTCTAAAAGCCTTAGTATCGGAGCCGATACCAATCCAGTTATCGGATAGGTGCATCCCTAATCACTATAGACAAAAACTGGGAATCACACAGCAAATGACTGCGGATCATTCACTACCCGAAACCGGTCAAGTCGATCTGATCAAAATCTGATCACAAACTTGTGTGGAAACAGTGTTGACAGAATAGTTTGATTAGTTTTTCAGCCCAATGATTGTGGAAAACTATCCTGAATGTATTAAAAAAAAAAAAAAAAAGCCCAAATAGTGTAAACAAAATTTAAGTGCATTCCAACCATAATACCAAAATATAGCCATTACAACCTTAACGACACAAGCTACAAAATGATAAAGTTTCCAAAGAAAATACATTTAGCCCCCTTTTATCTTTTTCACACAAATAGACAACACACACACACACACACACACACAATGCTGCCCTGGCATGTCAAGAAGCCAAATAATGAGTGTCGTTCACTGTGCTACAATTCAAATTTTCTTTTTGCCGTTCAATATTTTATGAACTATTATGTAAAATAAAGATTATATATAATCTGCCCTACCTTTTTACACTGTAATAGAACTTGAACGTAACTGTTATTATACAGTCAGTTAAAGTGGCTAATACACAGAGTCGTCAAAGTTTCCAGACAGCTGTGAGGAAGGAACACAGTGATGTTCATCCATTCTGTGTTCAGGCCTGTGCGCACATCTATGAGTTAAAGAGGGGTGACGAATTCACTCATGAAAATGATCTCTCCACATGATTATTAGAAGAGTGAATAATATGATCACCATGTGCTAAAATCTCAAAATAATTTGCAGTGTACTCATCCAGCATCATTTAACTTCTAGCCCATTTTTCACCAATTTGTCATTAGCCTAGTTTCCATTCACCTTTCGTGCTATTTTGTTATCGACAAAGTGAAAATGCTAAACTTTGAGTCATTTACCGCCTACTGCCCATTTCCATTCAAATGGCCTTTTATCGATAAAAATGGTGCGCGTGATTTCATGCCTAAAACACTTTGTCGCATAGGTTTTGGTTTAGCGCAAAAGAAATCTGCCCAGAAGCCGTTTCCATTCAGAAATGTGTGTGTAATTCGCTTCCTCTGCAGTTTGGGTAAAATGGGGAGAGCATTGAAACAATTCATTGAAATTAGCCAGCTTACTGTCATTTTAATTAACAAATAAAAGCAATCAGAAGAGGAGGATTTGCAATCAAAAGGGAGCAGTTACCCTTCTGATAGGACTGTAATATTGGTCCTGATGTTGTGCTTATCAAAGGTTGCCACCGGTTCAGACCCAAAAACGGATTGTCATGGCCCAGTTCAAAACTTTTTTCGCAAAAAATCCTTGGATGAAAACGTAGTTATGGTTACGATTTCCTAACTTTTATCGCTAAAATCCACCGGCATTACCTGCACATCACGTGCTTATTTAGAACATGCTAGTGGATGTGGCAACTCATTGCTTATCTGAACAGGACTGAACACATTTAGTCAGTGTTTGATTGAATAATTGTGTGTGATCATTTTATTTATTTTAGTTGCATGATCAATGGCATTTCTTGATTTTATCATTTTTAAACCTGCCCAAATCATCCCAAACTAGCCCAAATTTTGTCAACCCGCCAAAAACAATATCCCCGCACAATTCATCACCCAATCTGGCAACACTATATGGAAACACATGCCCTCACATATTTAAAGATGCCTGACAGAGGTACAGAAGTGAATAATAAAATAGGATTTCTAGACAATTGGAAGAGTTTTTGAGGTAGACCTGACCTGCTAAAGAGAGCCAGACACCATCCCTCCAGGGCAGGTGCCGCTCTCCTCTCTAGTAATTTGGCTCATAGTCTTAATAATGAAGTATTTGACTAACTGGGGCCCAGGTCAAGAAGCAGACAAACTGGTTAATCCGAACGTCTGCTAGCTGCCTTGAGACATCACACAGGTCACATAAACTATAACACATAGAGACTGTATCTCCTGGATATCTCATAGAGACTGTGTCTGTTCCCCAAACTACCAAACACAATACCCTCACTAAATCATTTAGAAAAAATGTGTCTAAAGTCAAACTTGAACAAAACAAACTAATTAAAAATACACAACATATAAAAATAGGGCTACTAAACATTAGATCTCTTTCTCCCAAAGCACTAATTGTTAATTCAATTATTACAGATCATAGTTTGGATGCACTCTGTTTGACTGAAACCTGGCTTAAACCAGATGAATATATTAGTTTAAATGAATCTAATCCCCCAGGTTATAGTTATATACATGAGCCTCGTCCTCGTCTCGTCATTTACAGTGACGTTTTTGGTGTTACTCAGAGGACCGGATATAAATGTAAGTCTTTTGAACTAATAATGCTTAATGTGACACCGTCAGATTTAAATAAAAAAATCTCTGTCGTCTTTTGCCCTTGCTACAATGTATAGATCACCCGGGCCTTATTCTGATTTCCTTGGTGAATTTGCTAATTTGTTTTATCAGATCTTGTAGTTACTGTAGATAGAGCTTTAATTGTTGGTGACTTCAACATTCACATAGACAATGAAAATGATACATTGGGATTAGCATTTATCGATATTCTCAACTCTCTTGGAGTCAGACAAAATGTAACAGGACCAACTCATCGCCATAATCATACGCTAGATTTAATTCTATGATATGGAGTTGATAATATAGAAATTCTGCAGCAGAGCGATGACATCTCGGATCATTACCTCATCTCTTGTAAGCTGCGATCAGCTAATGTTACTCAATCTACACCACGCTATCGTTCAGGTAGAACAATTCTTTCGACCACTAAAGATAGCTTCACTAATAGTCTTCCAGATCTATATCATACTCAATAAATCCCAAAGCCCAGAAGAACTTGATGAAATAACAAAAAATCTAAATATAGTCACCTCTAGCACTCTTGAAAATGTCGCCACACTTCGATTAAAGAAAATTAAAGAAATAAGCCCTGCACCATGGTAGAATGATCACACTCATGCTCTCAAGAGAGCAGCTCGGAAAATGGAGCGCATGTGGAAAAATACAAAATTAGATGTATTTCGTGGAGCATGGAAGGACAGTGTCGGTAGCTACAGACAGGTACTAAAAGCTGCCAGGTCAGCATATTTTAGCAAACTCATAGAAAATAACCACAACAATCCTAGATGTTTATTCAGTACTGTGACTAAATTGATTACGAATAAAGCTTCAACAGAACCAGATATTACATCACAGCACAAAAGTAATGCCTTCATGAATTTCTTAACAGATAAAATTGAAATAATCAGAAATTAAATTGGAATAATGCAATCATCTGTCATAGCACCTCAGAAAACAGTGTCTAATAATTTCCCTCATGTGCAACTTCAATCCTTCGCTATCATAGGTCATGAGGAGCTAACTAAACTTATCGAAACATCAAAAGCCACAACATGTTTGTTAGATCCTATACCAACTAAGCTCTTGAAAGAGGTATCTCCTGTAATTTCTGAACCTCTTCTTAATATTATTAACTCCTCGCTATGCTTAGGACATGTCCCAAGAAACTTTAAAATGGCAGTTATAAAACCGCTTATTAAGAAGCCACAACTTGATCCTGGAGAACTGGCCAATTATAGACCGATTTCAAATCTCCCATTTATGTTGAAAATACTAGAAAAGGTAGTATCCTCCCAAATATGTTCCTTTCTACAGAGAAATAGTATATACGAAGAATTTCAGTCAGGATTTAGGCCTCATCACAGTACAGAGACTGCAATTATTAAAGTTACAAATGACTTGCTCTTATCAACTGATCGCGGCTGCATTTCTCTTCTAGTGCTTTTATATCTTTGTGCTGCATTTGACAGGATAGATCACGACATTCCCTTGAAAAGGCTAGAGAATTATGTTGGCATTAGTGGAGTTGCATTAGCATGGTTTAGGTCCTACTTAGCAGACCACTACCACTTTGTCTATGTAAATGAGGAATTGTCAAACCAAACAAAAGTAAAATATGGAGTGCCACAGGGATCAGTTTTAGGGCCTCTGCTTTCTCCTTGTATATGCTTCCCCTGGGAGATATTATCAGGAATCGTGGAATATGTTTCCACTGCTATGCCGACAATACACAACTTTATATTTCTTCAAAACCTGACGAGATTTCACAATTCTCGAAATTAGCAGAGTGCATCAATCAAATAAAAGATTGGATGGCCAGAAATGTCCTTCTACTCAATTCTGACAAAACAGAGGTACTACTTATTGGATCAAAAAAGTCTAAAAATAAGCCACTAAACTATAATTTGACTCTCGATGGATGTTCTGTTACATCATCTTCAACAGCGAAGAAATTAGGTGTTATATTTGATACCAATCTGTCCTTTGAAAATCTAATTGCCAGTGTTTGTAGAACAGCATTCTTCCACCCAAGAAATATTGCTAAATTAAGGCACATGCTCTCTGTTGCTGATGCCGAAAAATGAATTAATTAATTCATGACCTGCATTACTGGAAGGATGTCCAGCAAGATCAATAAATAAAACTTCAATTAGTTCAAAATGCAGCAGCCAGAGTGCTACCGAGAACCAAGAAATAAGATCATATTAGCCCCATTTTATTATCATTACATTGGCTACCTGTTAAATTTCATATTAATTAAAAAATTCTGTTAACTACGTACAAAGCTTTGAATGGTCTAGCTCCACAGAACTTAAGTGATCTTCTACCACGCTATATTCCAACACGTTCATTAAGATCGCAAAATTCTGGCCTATTAATAGTTCATAGAATATCAAAATCCACAAAAGGAGGTAGATCCTTTTCATATTTTGCCCCTAAACTGTGGAATAGTCTCCCTAACACTGTTCGAGATGCACTCTCTCAGTTTAAGTCTAGACTAAAGACTCATCTATTTAGCCAGGCAGACACCTAATTCATCCTCCAACCCACAATTGGGCTGCTTTAGTTTAGTCTGCCGGAACCAGAAACATTGATCATGATCTATAACTCTGTAATAAATTGAATGGCATCTATGCTTATATTATTTTATTTGTTTCCCTGTCTCAACCTCGGGACTTCTATCCTGAGGTCACCAGAACCGGCTGGATCCAGCTCAATTCCTGCTTCGTGTTGGACTCCACTGCTACATGCCGCTGAGTGATGATGACTAAATGCAGCTGGTGCCAGCTAAATATCACCTCTGTCTATTATGATGTACTTCAGAGGATGAACTGATGCCAACTACAACCATAAGACATGGGATACTTCATATGCCATTGTCTGAACCTTGGATTTAGGATGGACCACACCGAACCTCACCAAAATTACCGGCCAGGTTGAACTGCGATGCACCTCACTGATCTCTGCCAGCATCCATCTACTGATGGACTACACTCTTATAATGGAATACATAGAATAACTATTGCCAAACAAAAGCCTTCATCAGCCAATTAACAAGGACAAGTGCATCTATGTGAACTTCAAAAACATTAGACATCAATCTTAGTTCATACATAATAATTTTAAAGCATGACTTGCACTAAACATAAGTAACATTGGCATTATATTCATGATGTTAGTCAGAGGGGAACTGGCCCCCACAGTGAGTCTGGTTTCCCCCAAGATAATTTTTCTCCATTAATCCACATCTTATGGAGTTTTGTGTTCCTTGCCACAGTCAAGTCAAGCCAATTTTATTTGTATAGCGCCTTTCACAACACACATTGTTTCAAAGCAGCTTTACAGAAGATCAGCATTAACAGACGATAAAACTGTAATGTCTATAAAGTCAATTAATCATCATTGTATAATTTAGATAAAATACGATTTTTAATAGTGTTTAAAAATAATTAAATGATAATTGTATTAATAACCCCAGTGAGCAAGCTGTAGGCGACTGTGGCAAGGAACACAAAACTCCATAAGATGTAGATTAATGGAGAAAAATAACCTTGGGAGAAACCAGACTCACTGTGGGGGCCAGTTCCCCTCTGACTAACATTATGAATGTAATGTAAATATTACTTATGTATAGTTAAAGTCATGGTTTAAAATTATTAAACTAAGTAAGGGTTAAGGGTCATTGTTTAAACATTGATTGTGTTTGAACTGTAAGATTAATGACCACAGGCTTTGAAGTCCATCTAGATTAATAGCAGAAGTTCACATAGATGCAATTGTCCTTGTTAATTGGCTGATGAAGGCTTTTGTTGGCAATTGTTAGTTTAAGCATTTCATTTCAAGATCGAAGTCCATAAATAGACTGAGGTGATGCAGGTTGGAGTTGGCATCATTTCATCCTCTGAAGTCCGTCATAATAGATTGAAGTGATGTTTGGCTGGCACCGGCTGCATTTAGTCATCATCATTCAGTCACCTTCGGCTTGCTCACTGGGGATATTAATACAATTATTATTTAATTATTTTTAAACTAAATTCACAATCATATTTTTTCTAATTACACAACGATGATACACAATTCATGGACATTATTGACATTACAGTTTTATCTTCTGTAAAGCTGCTTTGAAACGATGCGTGTTGTGAAAAGTGCTATACAAATCAAATTGACTTGACTACACAAACATGGATATAAGAACGGCTTTGTTGTTGCTCCTCTGTGTTCCCAAGCACATTCAGGTGCCTTTTTGAGTGTGAAGACGCAGCCATCGTGGCCTCTAGAGACAGAAATGGGAGATGAGGTAAGTGAGTATCGTTAAAAGTTAAACACCACTTGAGAGCTTGTTCACTATCTCTGTTTCTTGAGTTTCTATTGAGTGCTCCATTTCCACTGTCTGCTCGCCGTTTAACTTTAGATTTAAGTCGTGGTGCATAATACACTACGAGATTTCATCTGGAGTCATGGATAGTCAGCTGAAAAATAGAAAAAGAAAATGTATATCCTCAGACTAGATTGAAAATTGGAGTGTGTACCCATCATATACACTCACCTAAAGGATTATTAGGAACACCTGTTCAATTTCTCATTAATGCAATTATCTAATCAACCAATCACATGACAGTTGCTTCAATGCATTTAGGGGTGTGGTCCTGGTCAAGACAATCTCCTGAACTCCAAACTGAATGTCAGAATGGGAAAGAAAGGTGATTTAAGCAATTTTGAGCGTGGCATGGTTGTTGGTGCCAGACGGGCCGGTCTGAGTATTTCACAATCTGCTCAGTTACTGGGATTTTCACGCACAACCATTTCTAGGGTATACAAAGAATGGTGTGAAAAGGGAAAAACATCCAGTATGCGGTAGTCCTGTGGGCGAAAATGCCTTGTTGATGCCAGAGGTCAGAGGAGAATGGGCCGACTGATTCAAGCTGATAGAAGAGCAACTTTGCCTGAAATAACCACTCGTTACAACCGAGGCATGCAGCAAAGCATTTGTGAAGCCACAACATGCACAACCTTGAGGCGGATGGGCTACAACAGCAGAAGACCCCACCGGGTACCACTCATCTCCACTACAAATAGGAAAAAGAGGCTACAATTTGCAAGAGCTCACCAAAATTGGACAGCTGAAGACTAGAAAAATGTTGCCTGGTCTGATGAGTCTCGATTTCTGTTGAGACATTCAGATGGTAGAGTAAGAATTTGGCGTAAACAGAATGAGAACATGGATCCATCATGCCTTGTTACCACTGTGCAGGCTGGTGGTGGTGGTGTAATGGTGTGGGGGATGTTTTCTCGGCACACTTTAGGCCCCTTAGTGCCAATTGGGCATCGTTTAAATGCCACGGCCTACCTGAGCATTGTTTCTGACCATGTCCATCCCTTTATGACCACCATGTACCCATCCTCTGATGGCTACTTCCAGCAGGTTAATGCACCATGTCACAAAGCTCGAATCATTTCAAATTGGTTTCTTGAACATGACAATGAGTTCACTGTACTAAAATGGCCCCCACAGTCACCAGATCTCAACCCAATAGAGCATCTTTGGGATGTGGTGGAACGGGAGCTTCGTGCCCTGGATGTGCATCCCACAAATCTCCATCAACTGCAAGACGCTATCCTATCAATATGGGCCAACATTTCTAAAGAACGCTTTCAGCACCTTGTTGAATCAATGCCACGTAGAATTAAGGCAGTTCTGAAGACGAAAGGGGGTCAAACACAGTATTAGTATGGTGTTCCTAATAATCCTTTAAGTGAGTGTACATCACAATTTTGTCAACTCCAACTGGAGCAGATATGCGTGTCAACTAGTGCCGACAAACACGGACACGGCCTGACTGAAAATCCAGGCTAAAATCTGTGTTAAAGTAGTGTAAAACAGCCTTCAGTGAACGCACATGAACGAGAGTGGAGTCACATGTCTTCTAATCACACGTAGCACAGATGTGGTAAAGAAGTGTGGTTTTTGATCAACAACTGACTGTAAAGAACAGAAAGGATATTAAAAGAGACATTATTCAATTACAAATGGATCGTGTAGAGTTTGTTATTGGACACATTACATGGAACAATCAAACTAAACTTGTACTCTCAACAGCCAATTTATAGTCCTGCATTGAACCTATGCCATAAGCTGATGTGTAACTGTGTGTGTAAAAGATTTAACTGCACGTTGTGTCGACGCAGACCTCAACAGCTGTGATTTGTATGTTTGACAGTAAATAACATATTTCATGAGTTATGGAAATGGAACAAATCTAATTTGTCAGCAAATTAAAAGCACCTGGTAAGAGTTGGTTATATTGCCTATATGTATTGTAAAGTCTTTAAAAAGACATCCATTTAGTGTTCGACAAGTGAGGTACAGTTATTATTCAAAAGTATGACAAAATATTTATTTAATATTATGTGACTCAAGAGCAAGCATACAGTATTTTTCTCATTTATACATGTATAATAAATCATATGTACCTACATTTCAACATGTTAAAGGGCACCTATTATGGAATTTTGAAAATTACCTTTCATGTAGTGTGTAACAGATTTAAGTGAACAAAAACATCCTGCAAAGTTTTACATATGAAAGTTCACCGTAAAAAAAGTTATTGTCTCTCAAAAGTAGGAGTTGACTCTGAGTCAATGTAATGAATCGTTTTTCCAACGAGTCATTTTCCTTTTCGTTGTGACGTCAAGACGAAAAGTGATCAAATTGGCCGCGTCCACTCATTGTGCGCGCAGACACCAGGGAAAACTTGAAAACATCATGTCGACAACAAGACGCTGTGTTCTGAAGTGCATATCAAAAGCGACCTTTTTTTCACTGCCCAGGGACGAGCATGTGAAGAATCAGTGGCTAGAGTTTATATTTACAACTATACCACACAAGTATAGCCCGAACCTTGTGCTGTGTTCACGTCATTTTAATGACGATTGCTTTACTGAACATGAATGCTTTCAAGTGTGGATTCAGCGAGCGGTTGATACTGAAGCAAGGTTCAGTACCAAGTTTATTTGGATCAGCTTCCTCCTCCGAATCACAACCTGTAAGTATTATTAATAATTGTTGCTTTTATGTGTTTTTTAGCATGCTTAATAAGTATTTGTGTGTGTTGTGTAAGTTACGCTCAGCGCAGCTTCTAAGTCTCCAATGTCAATTTTTTTGAAATATGTGAAATGTTTGTCGATGTTATTGGAGTTATCATAAAGAATAGAGCAATAACTTTTAGTAATGCAGTGCTTTACCAATATATTTATGCGTTGGGCTAACGCAAACAATAACTGATTGGGTGTTTACCACCGAACTTTGGGCCATGATCGCTAACATAAATCAACTCTAATTCCTTCTCTGATTTTGATTTTTTTTACTACAAAGCGGTGATGGGCGTTCCGTTTCCGACAATCTCTGCACAGAGTATACCAATCACAACTGACTGGGTCATCCGACCAATCACCGCAGATTAGCGTCACGCAAAGGAGGGGTTTGGAAAAATGAGTCGTTGAACGACTCATTTGGGAGTCGGTGAGCAAATCAGGTAAACATAAATGCATATTATAAGACAACAAAAGTGTTTTTTGTCATTGCATGCATGTAAAACTGTTGTTGTGGACTCCCAAAACAATATTAGGAAAATTTTAAATGCCATAATAGGTGCCCTTTATCATACTTTGAACTCATTTTTTTATGCTACAATAAGGGCTGGGTGATATGACAAAAAATATTATCACGATATTCTTTTTCATATCATTCAATATCGTGAACACAATATTCAATCACATTTGCACATTTTTAGAATAGAGAAAACTAAATCATAAACAGTCTAAATAGTCTTTACAAAACTGCATTGGGGGCCCAGACACCACCAATGAGGTGGTGTCTGAGGGATTTATCAATTGTGTGCAGTTGGATATGAATGTTATAAGATGATCTGTTCATTTTGAATCATAATGAAGGTATATATATATATATATATATATATTTTTTTTTTTTTTTCAAATTACTTTCATATTTCTTTACATACAGATATCCAAGTATGGGGGCATAGAAGCCCTCGTGACTGAGGAATGATACTGTATGGGGGTTCAGGGGTATCTCCAGAGAGAAACTTTTGAAAATGTAAAAGTCTGAATCGACCATTTTTCTATTTTCATTTAAGTGAGAAAGACTAGATGTGATGTAACCGGCGCTGTTGTTTTGCTGCTCACTAGAGACGAGGAGAAGGCATAACCGTCGTCATGATGTCTTGCAGTCAAGATGGAATCAATCTGGGGTCCGGATCTGGAACGCGGTGACCTGCGTAGCGGGGGCAATAGCAACTTCATACAGTCTGAGGCTGCCTTTCCACTGACGCGGAAGAAATCCGCACAAAGCTACTACCAACGCTTGGGAACCGCTTGCCCCGCGCTGCTGTCAATTTTACAATCCACCTCGCAAGCTTGACACTCGGCTTCCATAGGAAGGAATTGAAAGCGCTCGCTCACATTCGCTCAGCACGCGCCATTGGAAACATACAACAAACTGCTAGTGTTTTTATGTCTAGATGTAGATCACAGGCTAAATATCTAAAATTACTCAAAAGCTTATCATCGATATCATGGAGTTTTTTATCGCAATACATATTGATATCGTTTTATCACCCAACCCTAGCTACAATAATTTAATGAATACTTTTGTCTCCACAAATTACATTGCTTTTGTTTATTTACAATGTTGCTTTTGTTTATTTACAATTTATAATTTGCATTTTGGTTTGTTTAACCGCAGAACGACGCCGACACCAACGCAGAACTATAAATGCAAACCAACGTGTTGGCCAGTACACAGAGCATACGCCGTAGATTCGCTGCAAAAGCAGAAATCAGCCTTTAGATTGACCTTGGGATTTAAGAATGTATTTCGCAATAGTTCAAATGAAGTTTGTAATGCATCGGAAAATCTGTATTTTGGTCATACAAATAAACAACCCACAGCAAAGATGCTACAACACAAAATCCACACTACCTTAGTAATGACAGGTTACCATGATGCTTTTCTTCTACGTGTTCATGTCCATTAGTAAATGATGCTGAGCACCTATCAGAAACATATGATGACGTAGCTATAGTTGTCCTCACTAGTACTCTTTCACAACCTGCTTAAAACACCTCTTACTCTCAGCAAAAACCACAGAAGCACAGGAACCTTCCAGAAACTGGCAAAGACACTCCTAAAGGACATTTCAAGATGTTTGTGATTCACATGTCTTCTCATTCTGAGGTAACAAGGGGTGTAAACTCAAATTTAGCAATATTTACATTTCAGACTGGTTCTGGAAATCAAACACGTTATTTCCAACTTTTCAGATTAAATGAACAACCACAAAAAAAAAAAACTAGGTCAGGTGTGCGAGTTGTGAAAATGTGTAAAGCGTACACACATCCTTGTTAAGTTAAACAAGTCAAGTTTGTTTCAAACATCTGAATGACTGACAGCATAAAAACAAACTTTTTTACCATTAATACCCCACAGCACCCTCAGTAAGGCTCAAGTATCGACACAAACAAAACATGTGTACCAAAGGATAAATATAATTTAACGTTAACTAAATAAAAAGATGAAGTTGCCAGTTATGACGTTTATTCATCAAGTAGAGATGTCAGTCATTCATGACAAATCATTCTTCTGAGTCTGAAATTTTCAATGAATGAGTGACTGCTTCACAAACTGGACAGATCCTGTTCTCGAGTTCAGCACACTGAATCTGATGATCTGGCCACAGTGGTAACCAGCTCACTGGATTTGAAGTCTTCGACTTGCATTTGTTCCTCACACAAATGTATCATATGGCTTCAGAAGACTTAGATTTAAGCACACAAGTCATATGGACTTTTAATAGGACTGTTGTGGTGCATTTGCATCCTTTTTAAAGTTGGTGTTCATTATTGCATGATAATAAACAACCGGTACAATGAATCAAATTGTCTTTCTTTAGTGTACAAAATGAGGGTGAGTAATTAATGATAGAATTTTTATTTTTGACTCAAAAACTTACCAGTAGTAGAAGTGTTGAAGAACTTCCCAGGATCCTCTGGCACTTTGTGAGCACTTCTGTCAGTGCTGAGAGTGAACGGGACTCTGCTGGGAGCCACGGCCTCCACACTGGCGGGCTGGTTCACCCTGCTGTTGGGCTCCAGGGTCATGCTGGCCTGGAAACCCCCTGTGGACGTCACCTTGGCCTTGGACTGGGACACACTACGAGATGTGACCGGTCTAGACTCATCGTCACTGTCAAACCCGAAAGGATCCTCTGAGCAGTCACCTTCCTGTACCTTGGACACCTTGGTCTGATCGGAGACATCAGTCATCAAGCCAGGTCTCTTCGCTCCCACCTTGGCTTTCGTCTCACCCCATTTGGTGCTGAGCGTCGCCCTTTTATTGGACAACACCTCGTCAAACTTGGAGGTCCCATCTCCTGTCCTTCGGCTATATGTTTTTCCAAATCTAGACGTCATTGTGGCATCTGTCTCATATTCCCTGTGAACAATTAGAAAGTGTTTAATGAATAACTTGCAGGCTGTTTTACAAACGAATGCTGATCGTTAACAATTTGCCTCAAGATGTTTCCAACAGAAAATAATCAATAAAACTAGGTTAAATACGCATCATGTATGCTATAGGAGATTTAACCTCTTTAAAACCTTACAATACTTGCATTTCTGTGCTAACAAAAAAAAAAACTATCAACACTTTTTGATCATGTACGTCTCTATAAAGATTCACAGCAGGGTTGCTATAAAGGTCACCTTTAATCCTACATAAGAAAAACACTTCTTGAGAAGTTGTAAGCTTTGATATCAACAATAATCAATTAAAAGCAAAGATAAAACCAATTACACAAAACACTGCATAACTAACAACACTAAAACGTACCCAATATAACCATGTTTTAGGACAAATAACATGGTAGTAGCAAGTAAACAGTAATAAAGACAAAATTAAGCAGTAGTCTTGTAAGCTACATGCTAATGCTAATCAGTGGGTCAGATTATAGCAGCTGTTTTCTGTTTACCTGACAGTTTTCCAACTTCCTTTTCCTCTTTAAGCAAATAGCACCACTGACCCAACTTTGTAACCTCTACTAAATCGAAAGAGCGACTTCAAATACACTAAAATCACTCTGTGCTGATAAAAAAAAAAAAAAAAAAAAAAAACAATGCTAACGGCTAAAGTGCTAGAATAAGGATGAACACAAACATGCTCTCAGACTACTCAGGAAATATTATGAAAGATCATCTAATATCTATGATTAAAGCTCATTCAATCCTCGATTTAAATGTATGTAGAAGTTTAACAGCAGGACTGAAGCAGGTGTAATACTCGCCTGCTTGTTAAAGAGAGTGAATCCGGGCCTCTAACAGCAGATCAACAAACACGAAATCCTGAAACACACACACACACACACACACGGCCTCCACCGACACAGCTGCACGGGTATTTGAGGTCTGACGCGCTCTAACAGAAGATAAACAATCACGGGCTTTTTTTTAACTGTCGTTCATTTATTTCAGACTCGATTGTTTCGGCTCGGAAACATCAACTGCCTCCATTCGCGTACCCCCTCACTTGCGTTATTGCGTCACAATACTCTCGTCGCGATACAGGCGTAACACTATTGTCCAATCAGGGGCCACTGTGGGATTTTCAAAGCGTGTGATTGGTCGGTTCACACAGGGAGTTGAACTTGAACGCGATGGGGGTAAACGCACTTGTGCTTGAATTTTGGGAATTGTAGGAGAAGCAACTAGGTTTATAATGAAGGAATTTTTAAGGAATTCACTATGTGAAAAGTATATACACGTAAATGTTGGCTATATTCAACCAGAACCACAATGCAATATGCAATGCCTTAATTTGGTATATTTATGAAGTATATGTCAGTTCAAGATTATCAACAACATTATAGGACAAATGAAGTGACAGAGAACAAGAATTTGTTGTGTTTTTGTTGGTTTGTTCAATGTGTTAAGATATTAGAATAGACTAAACTTTATATAATGGTGCCATGTACAGGTAGCCTACAGAGCCATTAAACATAGAACCATACAACCAGAAGTCCAACTAGCAATGTACAGCTCCCACAGCAAAATTATCAGTTTCTCTGGATTTACTATTTATAGGTATGTGTTTGAGTAAAATAAAAATAAAAACTTTTATCTATAAAGTACTAGCAACATTTCTACCAAATTCCAAATATAAATATTGTTATTATTTTTTGCATTTATTTGCAGAATAACTGGTCAAAATAACAAAAAAGATGCTGTGCTTTCAGACCTCCAATAATGCAAAGAAAACAAGTTCATATTCATTTATAAACAACACAATACTTCTGTTTTATCTTAGGAAGAGTTCAGAAATCAATATTTGGTGGAATAACCCTGATTTTCAATCCCAGCTTTCATGGGTCTTGGCATTCTCTCCACCAGTCTTTAAAAATGCTCTTGGGTGACTTTAAGCCAATCCTGGCTGCAAAAATTCAAGCAGCTCAGCTTTGTTTTATGGCTTGTGCCCATTCATCTTCCTCTTGATTGACACATTCCAGAGGTTTTCAATGGGGTTCAGGTCTGGAGATTGGGCTAGTCATGACAGGGTCTTGATCCGGTGCTCCTCCATCCACAACTTGATTGACCTGGTTGTGTGGCATGGAGCATTGTCCTGCTGGGAAAACGTATCGGTTACCTAACGTAACCTCGGTTCTCTCTAGATGAGGGAACGAGTATTGCATAAGCTAGCTTACGCTACGGGAAAGATTCATCTTTTCTGAGATATTGAAGCCAAAAAATTATCCTTAATTTTTGTATCCATTGCCAACGCAGTGCGGCAGCTGCAGACCTTGAGCGGGCTAGCTAGCGAGCTCATAGGTTGCTCTGCGGCAACTGCTGCAGCCTATAGACGAGCTTGGGCTGAACTCGCATCCAATGAGAGGCGTCCGCAGCTCACTGCATCAAAGCCCGCCAAAAGGGCGTGACTAGAGTGCATATAAGCGTAGTTCGTAGGCTGGAACCCTGGTTTTCATTGACTGAAGCGAAAAGTCGCTCGTAGGCGCGAAGCACGGCCGGCTACGCAATACTCGTTCCCTCATCTAGAGAGAACCGAGGTTACGTTAGGTAACCGATACGTTCTCTTACGAGAGGTTCTCTCGTATTGCATAAGCTAGCTTACGCTCACGGGAACCCATTGTCAACGCCGTCGCGCTCAAGCATCCACTGTATAAGCCCCAGGGAATTAAGGGGGACCCGGGGAGCCCTTATGAGTGGGGAAATAATATTTGGCCGGCAAGAATGCGGGTCATTGATTGTGTAATACATAAGCACATAGTAGGACGGGAACGACAGAGCGGCGGTGCCGGTCTGTGTGGAATGTGTCCCATCAGTGCAGCTCACCAGGGAGCTGTAGCGTATTAAACCGCTAGTAGTTTTGCCTGCAGAGCGGGCACTTCCATATTGTAAAATCTGACAAAGGTGGAGGGAAGTCCATCCGCTGCCACACATATGTCGTGAATGGAAATTCCGCTGGACCATGCCCACGAGGATGCCATGCCTCTAGTGGAGTGAGCCCTAATGCCCAACGGGCATGGCAGGTCTTTTGACGCGTATGCAGCAGCAATAGCGTCCACTATCCATCTAGATAGTGTCTGTTTCGAGGCGGCGAGACCTTTGGTGCGCCCTCGAGCGAAACGAAAAGCTGCTCGAGCGTCTGAAAGCAGCGGAGCGTGCAGTATACAATCTCAGTGCTCTGACCGGGCAAAGGAGATTGGCGTCGCGTTCGCTATCCGGTGCTGGCAGCGCCGATAGGGAAATGACCTGTGCTCTGAAAGGAGTACCGATCACCTTGGGAACATAGCCGTGTCTAGGCTTTAAAATGACCTTGGAGTCACTTGGTCCAAACTCAAGACACGCAGGCTGACAGACAGCGCGTGAAGGTCTCCCACACGTTTGACTGATGACAGGGCAGTCAGAAAAGCGGTTTTGAGTGAAAGGTATTTCAAATCCACGGATTGAAGTGGTTCGAAAGGGGGCTTTCATAGTTTCGAGAACTATAGAAAGATCCCAGATAGGAACCGATGGGAGCGCGGGGGTTCATCCTTCTAGCTCCCTGAGGAAGCGGATGACCAGCTCGTTTTACCCCATGACTGGCCGTGCAGGGGTTCAGCTGAACGCCGCAACGGCCGCCACATACACTTTGGCGTGGATGGGGATCTGCCCTCATCCAGCAGCTCTTGTAGAAATACTGAGCAGCGACGACACCCCACATGTCCGTGGGTCCAGGTCTCTGTCGGTGCACCATTTTGAGAACACAGACCATTTTGACGCATAGAGTCTTCTCGTGGAAGGGGCTCTAGCGTGTATGATGGTGTTTATTACTCCTTCTGGCAGAGCGACGGGTAGTCGTTGATCACCCACGCATGCAGCGCCAGCTCTGGGTGGGGATGCCAGATTGTGCCGCTGAGCTTGAGAGAGGAGATCTGCTCTCACTGGGATGGGCCACGGCTGTCAGTGACAGCTGCGTAAGCTCCGGGAACCATGTCTGATTCTCCCAGCGGGGCTATGAGGAGCACCGAGTGACGCGTTTCCTGATCCTCTGCATTACCTGTGGCAATAGCGAGGCGGGAGGGAAGGCGTAAGCGGGCGTCTGGGCCAGTCCTGGGCCAGCGGCGTCCTCGCTTCGAGAAAAATACTGGGCAGTGAGAGTTCTCTTTGGGCGCAAAGAGGTCTATCTCTGCTCTGCCGAATAGGTGCCATAGCGTCTGGACTGTTTGAGCGTGCAGGGACCATTCCCTGGGGAATATTGTCTCTGGACAGTCTGTCCGGGCCGTCGTTCAGGTGGCCTGGCACGTCGCGTCGCCCTCAGCGAGCGCAGGTGGCACTGGGACCAACTCAGTATGCGTTTTGTCAGATGGAAGAGGTTCCTGGATCTGACACCGCCCTGGCGGTTTAGGTAGGATACCACAGATCTGTTGTCGAGCGGACCAGGGCGTGGTGACCCTGAATGACCGGAGAAAGCGCCGCGGCGTGCTCGACCACTATCATTTCCAGACAATTTATGTGAAGGAGCTTTTCCTGAACTGACCATAGGCGAAAACCGGAGAGCCCTCGCAGACCGCGCCCCAACCCGTGTTGGGCGCGTCTGTCGAAATGACTTTCGGTGAGATACAGCTCCCATTGTCACTCCCCGCTGATACCATTCGGCCACTGTCCAGGGCTGCAGAGCTGATATGCAGGTCTGAGTCACCTTGATGGGCTGGCGGCCTGTGGCCCAAGCCCGGCGAGACGCTGGTGTTTAGCCAATGCTGAAGCGAGCATGTGCAGTAAACCCAGCTGAAGTACTGCTGCGGCTGAGGCCATGTAACCTAGCACTCTCTGGAATTTCTTCAGAGGCGTGAGGCTGTTCATCTGAAAAGATGCGGCTAGTCAGCTGAACACGGCGTCGTGGCTGTGTAGATAAGCGAGCCGTCATTGCCACGGAGTCTAGTTCTATTCCCAGGAAGGAAATGGTCTGACTGGGCTGTAGTGAGCTCTTGGTCCAATTGACTGCAAGACCCAAACTGTTCAGATGGCTGAGGAGAACTGCTCTGTGAGACAGAAGCTCCATATGTGACTGAGCCATAATCAGCCAGTCGTCCAAATAGTTCAGAATTCGCAAACCCTGACTCCGCAGGGGTGCGGCGCCGCATCCATGCACTTCGTGAAAGTACGGGTGCTAAGGACAGGCCGAGCGAAGGACGGTGTATTGATAAACCTGGCCGTCGAGGCGAATCTCAAGAATGGCCTGTGACGGGGATTTATCTGAATCTGAAAGTATGCATCTTTCAGATCGAGAGAAATAAACCAGTCCCCTGGCGCACATGCGCGAGGAGTTTCCTGATTGTAAGCATTTTGAACGGTCTTTTGCAAGCACCTTGTTCAAAACCCTGAGATCTAATATGGGTCTGAGGCCGCCGTCTTTCTTGGGAACAAGAAAATAACGGCTGTAAAGCCCCGACTCGCTCAGAGAGGGTGGCACTTTTCTATGGCCCTTTTGCACAGAAGGCTTGCTATTTCTGAACGAAGCATGCACGCTGCTTCCGTGTTCACAGTGGTTTCGAGCGCGCTCTGAAGCGAGGGGCGGCGATCGAACTGTAGCAAATAGCCCTGTTGTATTGTGCTTAACACCCACTTGGATATCCCTGGAATAGCTTCCCACGCTTTGAAGCGTAACGCTAGAGGGTGAATGGCCAATTCGCTCTGATTGCCGCACACAGACGCTGAACAAAATGTGTGAGCGCGTTTAGTGTGTTCATGCATGATTGCTCGCAGACAGCATGAACAGGCTGTTTTGTGAGTGACTTCCGATTGGAATGAATGGGGAAAGAGTCACATCTGTTACGTGATCGCTAAGCATAGTCATGGGCACGGGACTTACACACAGAGGAATGGTTGCTGGCCGTGTAACAGAGCGGGCAGAGAATGGGCGCGCGCGCGCATTTGTGGGCGCATTTATTGACTCTAGCGCTCGAGCGGTTCAGTAACCGCTTTATGTGAGCGTGCTCTGGTGGGGACACGAGACATGCAGTGCTTGTGTGCAGAAGTGAACACTGGATTGTGGGCACATTTTCTACACATAGGGCTGGTCGTGTGACAGAGCGGGCAGAGAATGGGCGCGCGACGCATTTGTGGCGCCTTCATTGACTCTGGCGCTTCGAGCGGTTCAGTAACCGCTTTATGAGAGCGTGCTCTGATAGGGGCACGGGATGTGTTATGCTTGTGTGTAGGGGCGAACACTGGGTTGTGGGTACTTTTTCTACACATAAGACATGTTTGCTCTTTACAAGATTTATTTGGGTCGCCGTGAAAGCGGCGTTTGAGTGCTGAGCAAGCGGGCAGTGTCACCGGCTTGTTGGCTGCTAAATTCACCACTGTAGTAGCCTGAGAGAAGGGGACTGACAGGGGTAAAGCTTTGACAGTGGTCCGGCGCGGCGGGACTGAGCCGTCGTTTGTTCAACACAGTTAGGAAGACTTGGCTGCTCGGGTTTCAGCGTTACCTTAGATCGAGGCCCGCGGGAGGCGGTCTGCGGCGGCTGTCTGAGCGCTGATCGAGGCGGCCGCCCTGTCGACGCTGAGAAGTCTGAGATTGTTGAACTGGGCGCTGTGAAGAGGCTCGTGCAGGAGGCTGATCACGTGAGCGGCCTGCAGAGGAGCTAAGCGACGCGGCAGGAAGAGGTTCATGGCTTGGGTGGCTTTCTGGACTTCTGAGAAGCGGTCAACAATGCCACTCACCGCGGAGCCGAAGAGACCGGTTGGAGAGAGCGGTGCGTTGAGGAACGTGGAGCGCTCTGCTTCTCCCATGTCGGCTAGTGTTAGCCATAAGTGTCTCTCGGTCACAGTCAGCGAGGCCATGCACTTCCCTAGAGCTTGGGCTGCAGCTTTGGTAGCCGAAGGGCGAGGTCTGTCGCGCCGTAGATCAGTAACAGCCTCTGGGTGCCTGCCTTTCTCATCCCACTCCGAAGAAGGTCTGCTTGTAGGATCTGTAAAATGGCCATTGAGTGCAGAGCAGATGCGGCTTGGCCGGCGGCGGAATAGGCGCGGCCAACATAGGCGAAGTCGCTCTGCAGGCCTTAGACGGGAGCACAGGCTTGGAACGCCATCTCGCGGAGGGCGGACAAAGGTGTGCTGCTACCGAGTCCTCGACCGGGGGATGGAGGAGTAGCCTCTCTCAGTGGCGCCGTCCACCGACGCGAGAGAGGTGGAGACGTGTGAAGCGGGTCCTGGCTGAAAACGGGCGTTCCACGACTTTGCAAGCTCCGTATGTAATTCCGGCAGGAAGGGAGCGGCCGGGCCGCGGGTGTAGAGCGGCGATGGCTTTGAAGAAAGCAGCCGTCGAGTCTGTTGGGTGCCTGCTCAGGGGCGGTGACCACTCGAGCCCGAGGCGGTCGGCGGCCTGTGTGAGGCGTGTTAACTCCCGCCGACTCGGCGCGGGTCCTGCTGGATTCCTGGGCTGAGGAGGAGGCTTGGGAGCCTGTCCACTCCTCGCTGTCGAAGCCATGATGGAACAGCAGCCCTTATCCTCCGCCGTCATCCGAGATGGCAGCAGTCGCGGCCGCTCGGCGGCAACTGCGCGTCCGGGGCGGGGAGGGTGAAAGCGATGCTTTCGAGGAGAGGCTCGGCGAGGCAGTCGCTTCAACCACAGTTTCCGGCAGCCTTTGTGAGCGGCGCTTCTTCCTGAGCGGCTGAGGGTAAGGCGGCGCGGCGGTTTCTGCTTTGACCGCTCGAGTCGAGCCCGCGGGGTCGACATCGGTAGCTCCTCGCAGAAATCGCATCCGCCCTCAGTGAGGGCGAGCTCTGCGTGCCCCAGTCCCAGGCAGAAGCGCCAGATGATGTGGCGGTCTCCTGTGCTGAGAAGGGCGCGACATGAGGCGCAAGTGGAGCGAGGCATCTTGAAAAAGACGCTCGTACTCTTTTGTGAATAGTTCGTGAGAACTAGCTTGCTTAATAAAAGGATACGTCGTCGGATGGCGTAGCTTCGCAGGATGGCTGAAGGTGGCTGAGGCGGCCGGCTTCTTCTAGCGCTGTCCACGCTTGCTAGATGCCCCTCAAGCGGCGGCCGGCTTCCAGGTCAGCGATCGCGGAGAGCTTCGCTGAAGAGATGAAAATCAGGGTTCCAGCCTACTGAACTACGCTTATATGCACTCTAGTCACGCCCTTTTGGCGGGCTTTGATGCAGTGGCGTGGACGCCTCTCATTGGATCGCGAGTTAGCCCAAGCTCGTCTATAGGCTGCAGCAGTTGCCGCAGAGCAACCTATGAGCTCGCTAGCTAGCCCGCTCAAGGTCTGCAGCTGCCGCACTGCGTTGACAATGGATACAAAAATTAAGGATAATTTTTTGGCTTCAATATCTCAGAAAAGATGAATCTTTCCCGTAGCGTAAGCTAGCTTACGCAATACGAGAGAACCTCTCGTAAGAGAACCAATCCTCAGTGTAGTGGTTGTTCCTCTGCGTTGTGTTATTTTTATTCTATGATATGTTTAATAAACAATTTTCCACACTAATCTGGTCGTGCCAAAGGTGATTTAATTATAGCACCTGTGTGATAAAACACATAAACAGACAGGCATTGATATCTGCAACATATTCTCTCTTGCCTTTCCTCTCTAATAGCATTGCAGGAAAGAGGACGAACTCTGATTTCGCTGCTATTTTAATCTCTCACCTACGTATGACGTCAGCCGACGTGCATACAGAGATCATTACCTTTCATAAGAGCACGCAATATTCTTTCAAAATAAAACACCCCAAAAACAAATAATAATAATTAAAAAGAATAACAAATTAAAATAACAAAAATGATTTATAATCTGGTGTAACAACATATCCCTGCTACATCCACCCCCACTGTTTTACACCAGATTATGAAGTACATACAAAGTCTTCGCAAATTAACAATGTCACCATATCTGAAATCACTTTAGATCCGTTCAGTTCTGAACTCTCTTTTGAGATTAAGGTATCCCAGGGGTAGCTAATCCCCAAAATACCCATAGAAAACTATGCCTTTTACATAGTTCTACTTATGACACCAACAATGTACCTGTAAATTACATCACTCACAAAACATGTAATTAGTAAAAACAAAAAACAAAGAAATAAATTCTGTTAATCCACCCTTTAACAAACCTTTTTGTTCTTTCTAATTTAATGGTTTAAATGTCATGAATTACATATACTCCCTGTGTAGACATTGTCTGTATAAGTCTGTCAACTGGCTTGATGAGTCTCCCAAATCTTTTTTTTTTTTTTGGAATACTTTATTTTCAGTTTTTCAGTTTACAAAAACAACAAACAAAAACAGTAAAATTAAAAAAAAAATAAAAAAAAATGTAAAAAAAACAACAACCCCCCTCCCCAAAAAGGTGCTCCAATATTCTACAGTAGATATGTAATGTAACAATGTCTTCGAGGTCAATCACATTCTAATATCACATTATCCACATAATCTAGATAGGGTTGCCAGATTTTAATAAAGGTATTGTATCCCTTTCTAATGCTATATGTTATTTTTTCTAATGGCACACATCTATTCATTTCTAAATACCACCTAGTTATAGATAGAGGGGAATCAGACTTCCATGAGACAGCAATGCATTTTCTAGCCACTGCCAGAGCTATCTCCAGAAAATGTTTCTGAAACCTGTTTAATATTTTATCAATTTTCATGACGTTTCCCAGCAAACAAAACTCTGGGTCAACCGGTAATGAAATTTGTGTAATCTTAGTCAAGACACTACAAAAGTCAATCCAGAAATCTCGTACGTTTACACACGACCAAGTACAATGTAGGAAGGTGCCCACCTCTATCGTACAGCGGAAGCATGCATCAAATAGCTCAGGTTTGAACTTATGAATTCTCCGGAGTTAAATACAACTGATGGAGGAAATTATAGTGGATAAGTCTATACCGTGCATTAATAGTGGCAGATAAACTGTTTTTACACAACTCTGACCAAAGTTGGTCTTCAATTGTGGTATTTAAGTCTGATTCCCACTTCCCCTTAGACCTATACAAACCAAGTTTAGGACATTCCGATATCAGCAAAGAGTACACTTTAGAGATAAGCTTACATTGTCCACTTTCTTGCATCAATTTCTCCATTTCCGTGAGCATGGGCAGAGTCATGCTGTTGTTCAAAGTGCTCCTCAAAAAAGATCGCAATTGAAGGTAACAAAAAAAAGGATTGCTGGGCAGGTTATATTTCCTCCTTAATTGTTCAAAGGACATGAAAAGTCCATCCTCATAACAATCCTCCTAAGTATGAATTCCACTGTGATACCACGCCTCCAGGATCTTGTTATTTACCGTCATCGGGATAAGCTTGTTTTTTATTTTAAAGGTGACTTTGGCGACACTCTTATCTCCTTGCCGATGGTCTTATGTACATCATACCAAAGTTTAATAAGGTGTAACAGAATTGGGTTATCAGTTTTCCTTGATAAAATTCGGTAGTTGTATTTGTACACAAATTCGCTAAAGGAGTTATCTTTCAAGGAGTGAAATGCAATATAAACCCAGGATGGAAAGTCTTTCTCAGACATAGACCAAAGAAATCTCATTTGGGCAGCAAAATAATATTTTCTAAAATTGGGTAATTGTAGTCCCCCTGACTGATAGTTCCAAGTTAATTTCTCCAAAGATATCCTTTGTACCTTGTTGCTCCAAATGAACTGTCTTACATTTTTATTAAGAGTTTTGAAAAAGTTTTGGGGTAATGGAATAGGTAATGATTGGAAAAGATACTGCAATCTTGGTAGAATGTTCATTTTAATGCAATTAATTCTCCCTATCAAGGTGATGGGGAGACTAATCCATCTGCGTAAATCTTCCTCAATTTTTTTAAGTAGTGGACAATAATTCAATCTATAAAAATTTTTTAAGTTATTATCCACAACTATACCAAGATATTTTATTCCAGTTGGGGCCCATTTGAATGTGGATGCACCTTGATACGCATGATAATTAAATGTTGTTAAGGGGAATATTTCACTTTTATCATAATTTACTTTGTATCCTGAAACAATACTATAGGTGTCTAATAAATCCTGTAATCGAGTGAGAGAGTGAGAAGGGTCTGTTAAATATAAAAGAACATCATCAGCTAATAAATTAATTTTATGGGTTGTCTGTCCGACCTCCAGAATCTTGACCTAAAATCATTTTGTATACCAGAGACTCTTTCATTCCTCTGATCTTGCACACTTGGCATTGTCATAGGAGTTTCTGCAACAGTTGAAGTACACTCATCGGCTTCAAAATCACACTTATCACTTAGAACTGCTGATACAGAAAAATCATCAGAAAACAATGAACATACAGACAAAGTAGAGCCGGGTAAGTTGTCTGAATTGGTCTTACACACAGGCATTCCATCTGTCTCAGTGTCGCATTCCACAAGCATGTTACCAACTGCATCACTCTGATCAGCATTAGAACACTCCACAGTCTTTATTTTTGTTACGTCTGTCGCAGCATTAAGATCAGACACCCAGCGAGAGATTCGATCATTGATCTGAATTTGATCATCTCCGTCACATGATACACAGACGGTGGAATCTTCGACATCATCATCATCAACATCACTACCATCACTCCAAGCTGGTACCGGTAGGAAATTGACAGGCATCAATAGATTACGGTGTACCGTCTTAGTACGAGCTGTCCCAGGATTCCTTATCTGGTAAGTGTTCAGTGTGCCCCTTTTTCCCACAACAACATACACCACCTTTTCCCATCGGTCCGCTAACTTCTTTTTCCCACGTTCACCCTTATTCGCAAGGAGTACTCGGTCACCCAACTCAAGAGAATGACCTTTACCCTTTCGATCATAATACTCTGCTTGTTTGGCTTGCTGTCGGCTTGCATGTTCTTGTGTGATTACCATTGCTTCCCTCAAGTCTTTCTCAAGAGACTGAACATACTTGTGAACATTAATGGTCTCACTATTCAACAAAACATTTTCAAACAGAATATCCACAGGTAATCTTGGTGTTCGGCCGAACATCAAGACAAATGGTGAGAACCCAGTGGTCTCCTGTCTTGTACAATTGTACGCCAAAGTAAGTGTGTTTAACATCTGCGGCCACTTGACTTTAGATCTTGGAGGCAGCGAACAAATCATATCACCCAGCGTACGATTGAATCTCTCAGTTTGTCCGTTACCCATGGGATGATATGGGGTTGTGTGTGATTTTCCCACACCCGACAATCTCAACAGCTCCCCGATAAGGGAGCTCTCAAAGTTTGCACCCCTGTCGGAATGTATTCGACCCGGAAACCCATAAATACAGAAAAACTTGTTCCACAAGACACATGCAACAGCTTCCGCAGTCTGGTTTGGACACACATAAGCACAAGCGAGCTTTGTGTAATGGTCAGTGACCACTAACACATCTACTGTTTTGTTGTTAGAATCCTCCGCTGACCAAAAGTCAATACACACCATTTCAAGGGTGGCACTCGTATGAATTGATACGAGTGGAGCCCTTGCCTCTGGCTCAGGCCTCTTACTCAAAATACACCTCTTACACTCACTGACATATGTCTTTATATCCACCTCCATAGATTCCCAGAAAAACCGCTGCCTAGCCAACCATAGTGTGCGATGCTGACCCTGATGACCAGCGTTATCATGCACCCCCTTCTGAACAGTACCTCGAAGAGCTGTTGGCACCACAAACTGGTAAGTCTTTTTCTTAGACACTGGATTCTTAGAAACTCTGTACAAAACACCCAACCTTAAGGTAAGTTTACCCCATTGGCGTAGTATTTTCACCGTTCTTTTAGACTCAAACACTTTTTCTCTGCGAGACGGACATCTTCCTCTCTCCACAAAGTACATTACTCTACCAAGCACAGGATCCTGACTCTGCTTTTCCAGCAATTCATCATGAGTAAGGCTACAGAGCTCACTCTGCTCTATGTCCGTCAAACTCTTTAAGTGCTGAACATACGACATACTTCTAATGTCTGCACCATGTTCCCAGTTATGGTGAGAATGAAGAACAGCAGACAAATCTTGGTGAGAGACTTTCCCAGAAAGGTAAGTGGACCCAACATTTACATTTGTACCTACATTAGTAGGCTCTGATAGCCCATCCACCGCTTCGCCATCCAGACATTCACACGAAAGATGGAACATGTCCTGCACCTGCTCAACAGCAACGGACTCAGCCTCATGCAGCAAAATGTCATAAGGTGTCCTCGTCAGTCTGTGAAAAATTCTCGAAGTCGCAAATGGTTCCCTGCTTAATGCATCTTCCACAACATTTTTCGGCCCAGGGATATACTGAATATCAAAATCATAAGGCGCCAACTTCGCTACCCACCGTTGTTCACATGCATCCAGCTTGGGCTTTGTGAGAATGTACTTAAGTGGGTTAATATCAGTCCACACAGTAAACCTGTGTCCCCGCAGCCAGTGGCTGAATTTATCACAAATAGCCCACTTCATCGACAAAAACTCAAGTCTGTGTGCTGGGTACTTCGACTGCGCATGATTTAAAGACTTTGACACAAAGGCAAAAAATCTGGGTGCGCAAGCAAAACCTGATTCACCAAAGCAGACTTTAAACTCTCCAGAGCTGCTCTGCAGTCATCAGTCCAATCCGTTGGAGAAAGTGTATGACTTCTCTTCAGTCATTTCACCCCTCTCCCCAGTCTAGGTCTTTTCTGTCCTGTCAAAAGCTGAAACAGGGGTTTAGCCACTATAGAACAATTTTCTATGAAATGTTGGTAGTACACCACCATACCTAGAAAGGACCTGATTTGACTTGCTGATGGAGTAACACAATCACTCTCCATCAAATCTCTCTCAGACATGATCACAATGGTATACATTTTTGATGGATCACTGGACACCCCCTCTTCAGACACAATATGACCAAAAGATTTTACCGACTTCCTCAAAAACCTACATTTTGAAGGAGACAATTTCAAATTGTGGTCTTTAAGACGCTGAAACACCATCTCAAGCCTTTCCAAGCTCTCTTCTTCAGTCTTCCCGAAAACCAATAAATCATCTAAATAACAAAGAAGGCTCAAGAAGTTCTGGTCACCAAACACAGTCAGCATCATTCTCATAAATGTTGCTGGGCTGTTGCACAGTCCCTGGGGTAATCGATTATATTCATGGAGCCCCAGTGGTGAACAGAACGCCGTGAACTTTCTGTCATCTTCGTGCAATGGGATGTTATATTACCCAGAAGTCAGATCCATGGTACTAAAGTATGTGTTCCCACCTATTGCTGCAAGCACATCCGCTTGGTGAGGAAGAGGATGAGCATCCTTCACTGTGCGTGCATTCAACCATCGGAAATCAGTGCATACCCTTAAGTCACCATTTTTCTTCCACACTAAGACCAATGGTGACGCAAACTCACTGCTTGACTTCCTTATAATTTCCTTGTCCTCCATTTCATCTAAAGTCTCTTTCAACTTCAAGTAATGGGCAGGAGAGAGACGGCGGTATGGGATACGAAAGGGTCTGTCATCTGTAACTCTGATACGATGACAAAATCCCTTTGCTTCGCCACAGTCCAAACTGTGCCTGGAAAACACACACTCATATTTTTCAACTAGGTCAACAAGCTTGTTTTGTACCGCACCTGCATTTTGACAAACCACCCTGTCAGTTGTTTGTTCAAGGTCCTCCAAAGCCACGCAAGGATACACATCCGCCACTTTCGCATTTTTCCTCAACACAATTTCTGCGTTTGTCGGGTTGATCATCTTTACTGGCAGCCAACCATCACCCCACAAAGGTGAAACAACCCTCCCAACTAGCACATTCCGATGCACGCAACGTGAAGTACTTGGTTCAATGACTACTGTGCTCCCTACAGACAATATTGACTGTGATGGCCCAAGCCACACAGGATGAATAACCAGCAAGGGTCTGTCCTGGGGGAAGAAAGGCGTGGCCAAAGGTGGAGGACTGTGATTCTCAGGCTCCTTATACCGAGTAATTGGTACACCTGTTTTAACAGTGTAGACATAAAGTTATTTCCTTGATCAGTTAGTATTTCAGAAGGGAGACCCACTCTGGAAAAGAACTGCACCAAACAGAAAGCCACTGATTTTGCTTTTATAGACTTCAGTGGAAAAACTTCAGGGTATTTTGTAGCATAGTCTGTTATGACCAGCATGTACCGGTTCCCTGATTTACTCCTCTCAACAGGACCCACAATATCCATTCCCAGGCGCTCAAATGGGGTGCCAATGATGGGTAAGGGTCGGAGGGGAGCTTCTACAGAATTCAGCTACTTCTCTGCTTAAGCCAGGCCAGTGAAAATGGCGTTTGATACGTGCTGCAGTTTTGTGCTTACCCAGGTGGCCAGCCCAGGGAACAGAGTGCCCCATGGTGAGTATGGTATGTCTAGTCGCTTGGGGAGCCACTAACTGCAACACTGACCCCTGTTGACGGTAGAGCATTCCATTTTGCAGAATATACTCATCTCTGTTGGAGTCTTGCCCAGCTCCTGGCTCCTTCCCCTCAGCTTTCTGAAAGAGAGACACTAAAGATGGATCAGCTCTCTGCATTTCGATTAGGTTCTCTGGCATTTGAAATCCTAAGGGTAACTCTGGTTCAGGATGGGTTGGTGGTTTCACCACTTTATGTTGGAACTTCTCCTGCCACCTCTGTATGCGAGTTTTCCGAGACTTCCCAGGTGCTGTCTCCAACTCCTCATTGTAGAAAGGCAGGGTACATAGAGTCTCAGAGTAGTCATTGGATTTCGTTGCCTGTGCTCTGGTAAAAACTGCATTACATTTTTGGCATTGGTCTGACTCAATCAAATCAAACAGCCCTGGAAGGTCTCTCCCTAGCACAGCAGGAAAAGGTAAGCTATCGACAACCCCGATATTCAACAGGTAAGTTTGCCCATCTACCTTTATGTACATGTCAGCTGTTGAATAGCTCTTTTCATCCCCATGTACACAACAGATCGGTATGGTGTCTTCCATGCTAATTATATTGGGAGGTACAAACCTCCTGTGCACAAGAGTCTGATCACTTCCGGAATCAAGCAGAGCCTTGATCATTATTCCATTAACTTCAATATTTTTCATTTTAATAGACTGGACCTTCTTGAGCTCAGGTTCCTACTGAGTTCGCGGTACAAAGCACATCTGAGTCATATTAACTGAGTTTTTTGGGCACATAGGTTTCGTATGGCCTTCTACTCCACAAAGATAGCAGATTGGCTTCCTCCCTAAGGATTTTACTGGTCCGTTAGCTGGCTGGCTTTCCCTCATGGGAAACTTACCCACCCCGGTGCCTGGACGGTATGTTGGTTTGCGATTGTCCTTCGCAGTTCTCCATGAGTTGTAGCTCCATGGTTGTCCCTTCTTTCGGGCAGCCACAAAAACCTCAGCCAGTCTAGCAGCCTCCATGGCTGAATCTGGGTCATGCTTTCAGACCCAGACCTGCAGCTCAGGAGACAACATTCTCAGCTACTGCTTGGTCTGGCAGAGGGTGCACAGTGGATGATTGAACCTCCCTCTCTGCTGAATCAGAGTCCTCTAAAAGAGGAGTTGGCGCCACAGATGTTCAGGCCTGAACTTCTAACTGCAAAAGCTGAAACTGGTGTTGAAGAGTTTTAAAACATTGTTCTTGTCTTGCAGTTACCTCATTCTGCTTTGCCTCTCGAGCATCCTACTGCCCCATATGCGCCTGAAAAATGGCCATCAAGTCAGACAGAGTTGGCTCCTTACCATCTGTGTCCTCAGTCCCTCCTGAGGCTCCACCTTCTTCCTCTTCATAGTCCACACTTTGATGACGACTTTATTCTGCAAACAGATGCTTCCGATAGGGGACTGGGGGCGGTGCTTCTCCAGGGACCACCAGACGACCACCATCCAGTTGCCTACATCAGCCAGAAAATGTTCCCCCGGGAGGGGAGGTATTCAACGGTGGAAAAGGAGGCGCTGGCTATAAAGTGGGCTCTCGACTCCTTCCGTTATTACCTCCTGGGCAGAGAATTCACCCTTGAGACCGACCACAAAGCTCTACAGTGGATGAAACGAATGAAGGACACTAATGGCCGGATTACTCATTGGTATCTGGCATTACAACCTTTCCGCTTCATCATCCAGCACATCCCTGGCAAAGTGAACGTTACCGCAGACTACCTCTCTCGCAGTACCAGTGAGAGTCCTGAAGGGGGGGTGTGATGGCCCAAGTCACACAGGATGAATAACCAGCAAGGGTCTGTCCTGAGGGAAGAAAGGCATGGCCAAAGGTGGAGGACTGTGATATCCTGTGACCTTCCAATTAAGCCATACCATGTGCTGTCATGTTGGAGGGGGATTTTGGGTTTAGTTTGTTTTACTTTGTAGTTGTTTGTATTAGTCGTCCATTTTGTTTTTCCTTTATGTGTAAATTGGTTTGGCCAAGCCACTATATATGTTCCCTTGTGTCTCATTCAGTTAGGTCAGTTTGTTCAGTTCATAGCCTGTTTTGTTGTATGCTGTTTTGATTATAGTTATATTTTGTTGACCTCTTTTATAGGCCTAGTTGTTAACATTTTGGTTTCTATTGTTTAGTATTTTGGGGGTAAATAAAAAAAAAACATTTTTAAACAAGAAACTCCTGTTTTCCTCATTGCCGGACTACTTGGTCCGTGACATTGACCCTGGACGCAAACGACCCCAAACCAGGTGTTCACTCATAGGCCGGAGTGTCACAGCTGACCTCAGTCTCAGAGTGCCCACCCTGTCAGGAATCGAATCACCCCTCCATCTCTCTATACTCGAAAGCATGTGTAAAAATGGCTATTTTCAGATTGTATAGCAGAGTCAGGTCTATTTACCACCCTCCAAAATTGGTCTGTATGCTTCATCTGACTTATTAGAGGTTTTAGGACATTCGTGCCGAGTATGATTGGGTCCTTTTGACCCCTCACAATCAAAACTGGGACATTAAAACTGACCCCGTAAACTTCAAGCTTCAGATTGCATACACCATCTGGAGTAGTTTGTTTTCCACCGCAACCCACCAAGACAATATCTGAAGAACTCAGGATATCCTGGTCCAGTACCCTAGCATCTCTGAGTTGAGGAATTATGTCCGTGCTCAGAGTGGTTGCCATGGAGCCACTGTCCAACATCCCCTGAAGCTCAACATTATCCTGTAGTAACACACTTGCATAAAACAAACTGTTACTTTGCTTAACTTGCATGGTGTTCTGAAAAATTACTGTTATTGTTTTGCCAATACTTTCACAAAAAAAGGAATAAACCGTCTCAGAGGAATTACTACACAGCCCCACCTCGTCCTCTGCCTGAAGGGAGCTGTCTAGTTTCCCTGAAACGTTACTTTGTCTTGCTGACCGGAGCCCACCCTGGACGTAGTTCTATTACTATCACAGTTGTAGCTCACGTGTCCAGCAGCAAAACACTTGAAACACAAGTTATACATTTTACAATGAGCAGTCGTGCTGTGCTCATTTTCGACCCATATTGCCTGTTTGTTTAGGCCAGGGGCCCCGCATAGACTGAGTGTTGCACACTAATGCTTTCTCCAACAAAGACAATACTTTGTCTAATGCATTCTCTTCAGTTACGCCTGCACTCTGTTCAGACTTAGAAGGTGAGATAGTCACATCAACTTCTGGCTCTGCGACAGCAGCGGTAAATTGTTTGACAGCTTGTTTTTCTAATTTCTGTTCTCTTAACAACTCATCAAGCTGCTCTTGTACCTCAGATGCAGCCCATGACTGTACATGTTTACTCTTGAAAACAAAAGCTAACTCTTTGTCAGGACAGTAGCGAATGAACATAACTGCTACCTCTTTGCTCCTGTTATCCAGAGTTCTACCTTCCAGTCTTAAACTTTGCTCAGCTACATCTGCTGCCTTGTTTAGTCTTATCCAATAATCCCAAGCGCTTTCTCTGGGATATGGTCTCACAGAATAGAAGTCAGCCAACGGAATACCCGAACTGCTCTGGTCCCTGAAGTGCTGCTTCAAAACAGAAAATACTGAGTCAACAGTAGGAGTTGTTGAACCATTGCGCAGTGTGACGGCCCAGGTGGAGTCCGCACAAGAGGGGCAATGTTGTGTCATCGCTCCCACACACACACATTCATTTACACAGACATTAATTTATTCATTTAAGAATCCTTAAGTTTCTTTCCTTATTTTGTCATTCACATTTATTTGTTTAGTATAATGGGACAATAACTACACGGAACAAACAACATCCATTAATTCTTTATTGTTAAGTTTACATTTACAACACATTTTTATTTACTTTGTTACTGATTTGAAGTGCACGCAAATTAGTTACATTGTATCTGTCACTTATATTTGTCTCTATTTTGAGTTTAAGTTTACCGGTGACCTTCAGGCATGGTCCACTGCAGCCGTATCCTGGCATGGGGAAAGCGACGGCCGTATCCTGGCGCGATGAGAATTAGAGTCCAGGCAGGAACGGAGATTTAAGGGTTATTGGTTCCGCCCGGACATACCATTGCTGGGAGTGGTCCGGGGGAGGAAGGAATGTTAATATCTTTTATTAATTGATTTCTTTCTATTTTTGTCCTGATTTTGATATATGTAAGGTTGTATGTTGAATGAGTAGTTAAATTGTTTTCCCTCTTAATTTGTAATGGGCCCATCCTTTCCTTTATAAGCTGTTGCTTTGTTCATTTCAGAGGTCAGCTTTAGTTTGTTTGGTTGTTTGTTTAATTGTTTCCTGATTTCATTTTCTGTTTGTTTATTTTATTTATTTTTGTTGTAAGAAGTTTATGAGTTGTAAAGTTGTCTTTTCTTTTTGGGTTCAAATAAACCCCATTTTTTCATTACAAAGCTGGTGTTCCTTGTTCCTGACTTCTCGGTCCCTCACACGCAGCCATACTCTCGTGACATCTTTGGCCCACCCCATAACTCTGTTCATTATCTCATCAACCATTTCAGAATCGGTCACCTCTAGTTTGTTCAAATACACCCTCATCATATCTTCCCATTCTATGACTGAGTATTTGTCTGAACTATCTCCTCTAAAGAGTGGTGGTGCTGCCACCTCAGCTTTCAGGATGAAGTTCATTTTTGATGCATCAATCACAGTAGTATTCAGCTGATCAGTCACATGACCACTGACACCTTCTTGGAACTTCTTTGCGGATGAAAAGTTAGGAAATTCAGGCCTCATCATACTTTCTCTAATTGATTGCCCAATCTCAATACCAATTTGTTTAATGAGGTTATTCATTTGACCAGACATTTCTGACTCCTGAGGAGCATACTCATAGTTACTGGCAGCAGCGATCGGACTACCACACATTTGAACTCTGTCACTGGAGGAAAGACCAACTGTTCTACCCCGGCCTGTACTACAGTACTCAGGATCCTCAAACATCTTTGTTTTGTCAGGCGTATTCAAAAAAATGCCCCGCCCTCTACCAGCTATAAATGTATTGTCCCTCCCCAAATTGCTTTTAGCAGCCATTTTCCCTCAGGTGTCAGAATACACTCAAAACACAAAAATATCAACAAATCAATGTTAAACAACGAGTATTTTAACTCAGAAAAGGGGAAAAAAATGTATTGTCCTTAAACCTCATATAAAGATGCAGTTCACTTTTGTTTCAGTCTTTTGATGATGCGAAGTACCTTCACCCACACAGTTCAGTCAAATCAGGTCAGTTGGTGACATTCCTCGATAATCCACCAAGCTGCTTGCTTGATCCCACTTGGCAACAACTCACCAGTCTAATGGTCTGTACATATATTGCCCACCTGCGTCTTCAGTGTTGAACTTGCACAACACAATTCCTCAGCAGTCTCTTCTTAGTAACAGCTCAAACTGTCAGACATCTGAACGCCACCAAAGAACCAGCAAAAGATTACTTAAATCCCGTCTCGCCTCCAGCTCCCCTCTGCGCCAGTCAAACTCCACGTCAGCAATCCCGGCGGTCGACAACGATCAACCATTCGATGGGTCACGGCACCAGTTTTGTAGTGGTTGTTCCTCTGCGTTGTGTTATTTTTATTTTATGATATGTTTAATAAACAGTTTTCCACACAAATCTGGTCGTGCCAAAGGTGATTTAATTATAGCACCTGTGTGATAAAACACATAAACAGACAGGCATCGTTATCTGTAACATATTCTCTCTTGCCTCTCCTCTCTAATAGCTTTGCAGGAAAGAGGACGAACTCTGATTTCGCTGCTATTTTAATCTCTCACCTACGTATGACGTCAGCCGACCTGCATACAGAAATCATTACCTTTCATAAGAGCACACAATATTCTTTCAAAATAAAACACCCCAAAAACAAATAATAATAATTAAAAAGAATAACAAATTAAAATAACAAAAATGATTTATAATCTGGTGTAACAACATATCCCTGCTACATCAGCATTGGAGAACATTGTCAGAGCAAAAGGAAGCAAGTTTTCTTCCAGGATAACCTTGTACGTGATCTGGGGGTGCCTCCGAGAGGGATAAAGGCAGACTGCGGAGGATGGTGCGGGAGAGAGAGATCGTTTACGGACATGTCCGTCATGTGTGTGTTGTTGTCTTTTGTTTAAGTTCATCTTTAAAATATTATTTATATTAGATATATTTATATAGACCTTTAAACATTATTAAATTAAAAGAGCATATTTATTTAAAAGGGTAGCATGTGTCACACACTAAACACAGCTGAAAGAAACCACTTTTTGAGATGATGTCAAGTCAAGTCATTTTTATTTGTATAGCGCTTTTCACAACTCACATAGTTTCAAAACAGCTTTACAGAAAATCATGCATTAACAAAAAATTAAACTGTAATATCTATAGTCTCAGAGTCATCACTGTGTAATTTCATTAAATATGATTGTCCAATCATCCAATCTTTTATTTCATTGATGCACTCTGTTAATTTGGAGAACTGTGAATTTTCATCAGGTTTAGAAGAAATATAAAGCTGGGTATCATCGACATAACAGTGTAAACTTATTCAACGATTCCTGATAATATCTCCCAGGGGAAGCATATACATGGAGAAAAGCAGGGGCCCTAAAACAGATCCCTTAAACCTTTTGTTTGGTTTGACAATTTCTCATTTACATAGACAAAGTGGTAGCAGTCTGCTAAGTAGGACCTAAACCATGCTAATGCAAGTCCACAAATAATAACAACATAATTCTCTAGCCTATTCAAGAGAATGTCGTGATCTATCGTGCCGAATGCAGCACTAAGATCTAAAAGCACTAGAAGTGAAATGCAAAGACGACAGATATTTATTATTTATATCTGACAGCATTATTAGTTCAAAAGACTTACATTTATATCCGGTCCTCTGAGTAACACCAAAAACTTCACTGTAAACATCCATGGCTGGAAATGCGTCTGGGGAGTGAATTTTGAGGGGTGGGGGTGTTCTGGTTCAAACTGATTACATTTTATTACACTTTATTTATTTTTGCATATTTTATCCACTGTATAGCCTACTAATGCTATGCGAGTTACACACATAAATGTAGTGGGATCTATTGCATCTGTGGTTGCATAACTTGAATTGTGTTGACTTTTGTGAAATTACGTAATGCACACAGCCAGTGGGAATGCTTCTTTGTAAGTGTGCGACTCTGTGTCCTCTCATCACCTCAGGCTCAGACTGAGAATTTACTTAAGGTAAGTTGAGTCTAGGGATGCACAGAAAGATAAACTGCACAGAATCTACTATTTTAACAGATCTGATAACAGAAACTATTCAGAAACTATTACATTACACCTATGAAACTGTGTAATTGTACGTGAAATGATCCAGGTGTCTTGCCGAAGAGCTTGCGTTTACAGTTGATGAGACATGTTTTGAGTGTATATTGGGTAGTTTCCTCAATCAGGTTTTCCCAATAGTTTCTTTTTGTGGTCAAGTGTTTGTTCTAATGCTCTCCATATCCATAAAGAAATGCATGGTTGCATCATTTCCATCTTCTGTAGTTTGCAATCTCTAGTGTAATATTTTCATATGACTTATGCTACTGTCAATACAGTTAGAAAAGAAACTCCTGTTGTAGTGGTTTCTTGCCTTAATTTTGTGAAAAATCACTCAACATCTTTGGGGTTTTGATTTCAGAAGAACAGACTTTATTATCACACAATAAAGCCGAGTTGCCTACGGTGAAACCACAGTAACAACAACTAAAGCAACTCTGGGTTTGGTTTCACTTAAATACATCTCCTCAAACAAGGTGGGGCTTACACTTTTTTAAACATGCATTCGTTATCATCCTCTTCATTGACTCTGGTCTTGACCATATTAGGAAGTAACAGAACCACCTTTGGAAGAGATCAATTCTCCCCCCTAAGTAATGCTATTTATGTTTCTGCACACAGTCAAATAGTCAAACATATGTTGAGCACACATTCATCATGTCCACAGGCCTTTACACACAGTAAACTGCATGTTTGCCCCTCAGACATAACTGTGGTATAAATCAACAATGTTTTCATTGATAACTCCTGATTAACTTGATAAAAATATACTACATATTCCCTCCTCTATGACTTTCTATAGTCACAAATTAACATATTTAAGGATGTACATGCTCCTAGTTTGGTCTTGTTTTTGGTTGTCACAGTTATGTAGAGTGTTGTTAGAAATAAAAGTCTTCTAAACCACAGAAGTGCCTTTTCTCTCCGTCTTTTATTGAGTTGTGAATGAATCAATACAAAGCATTGAATCCAACGTTGGGGAGCGAACAAATATGCAGCTCAGCTCTGCTTATGTGTGGCATGCAAAGATATACTGCAATAGTGAAGGGGAGTTCACAGCTCTAACCAATAAGAGCATACATTACCTCATATAGATATCACAAATAACAATTCCATATGGCAAAAGTTCCTTGTGAGCCTTCGGACCTATATGACAAAGACTCCTTGGTCTGTGAGAGCCTTCCGGACCTTTTGCCATACACAATAATACAATGTACACGCAGACAGAGTGAGGAGGGGGCCTACACAGCTCCATCCCAATATGAAACAGATGTTTGATAATGCACACACAGCATTTCTTTCTTGGACAGAGCTGAGATAGAAATAACATTTCTTACAAGTGTATTAAACAAAATATTCATCCTAATTTTAAGAGTTCTTGCTTGTAGTGTAGATGTCTTCAACCCAGATACTTTGCGCATCGTAGAGGGTCACCCTTTGGGGAGAGGTTAACCAGCACTTACACCCAGGGTGTGGTTTTTCCTATCATCTTATATATTCATTGAAGGAATCAATTTCCTCCCAAGTTGGTCTTTCTGTCCATTCAGGGTAGTTGCCATTGCCTTGGGCCATTCACATCTATCAAAGTCATCTGTTTTACTGTTGCTTGAATCCAAAATTATTTTACTAAGGATCACACAGAATCTTATACCTTCCACAATGTTATTATCCAGATATTATATTAATTTTAGTTAATTGTGCACCCCATTTTTTTGGCAATCAGGCCATGTTAATTTTTAGTCACCACCATATATTCTTTTCCATTCTTCATTATTATTAAAATGTACATGAGTTCAATAAAAGCATTAAAAATAATTTTCCAATCGTAATTGTTTATCATGCAAACAATCCCAGGTTTGCTTAATACTTCTTTAATAATTTAGGCACTTCTTGTATGTAACGGTTCTCAAAGTTTAACCTCCAAAATCAATCTATAATTAATCTTCTACACAGGGTGTGATCCCCTGATAACACAGTGATAGAATGCTTGTTATTCATCGCTGTGATAAAATATTTTAATAAAGCGGTTATTAAGACACAGTTGGGTTGAGTGGAACTCACAACTTCTGGCAGGTTTCTTCTAGACCTCCCTTTTGATGCTTCTTTCCTAAAAGCATCCATCCACTTCCTTAAACCCAGTTCACCCTTCTTGGGCATGTTTCCAGGGTGGTGGCACCCTGTCTTAGGCAGCTCTCATTTTGCAATTGGAGAGTCTTTACCCATCATTGGGTCATCACCTCTTGCCACTGGAGAGTTTTACCCATCATTGGGTTATCATATCTTGTCTCTGGTCTCGGTACCACTCAGTCCTATTATCTAATCTTTAATAATTTGGTATCCGTAAACAGACATTTTCTTTTGTTGAGCATCACCTGAGAACCATCACAGCCAATGGAACCATCTACAGCTGCTCAAACATTGAGACAATCCAAAACATGGTTAAATTCACAAAGCATTATTCAAAGTTCAACAATCTATTGAAATTGTCCAAATGAAAAGTAGCAACAATTGAACTCATTTATAGTTCACTAATTTCCATTCAAGTTGTTATGTTTTTTCCTTTAGCAAAGGTCACAAAAGACCTTGTCTCTTGGTGAAGACTGACCATCAGAACAAATCAAAATACAGGGTCGCCTCTGTCAAGCTTCTAAGATGCTGAATTTAAATCATCAATTGAATTTAATAATTTCTGGGTAGTTTTAGAACCTACATTTATTCTTCCAGATGTACATTCAACCAAATCTCTTATCTTTAGTATGAACACTTCCCTTCAAATTGCCCTCTGAAAATAACAAATCTTTAATCATGATGAGGAAAGCTGTTTGAACCTTTCCTTCATATTACTGTATCTAACATTATTGTCAAATCACATCATTTTCCATATAAAAGAAAATAAAATCAAAAGAAAATAAAACAATTTCATGATATGGTTTTTGCCCACTTAAAAACTTAAACTGAGAGCGAGAGGGAAAGATTTTGAGGGAGAGATTCCACTCCTACACTGTTGTTACAGTTATTCCTCTTTTTTTCTTAGAAATTACAATAACACATTTATGTAATTCTACAACAGTGAGAATAGTGATAAGTGTAATTCAATAAAATTATATAATCAAATAAATTTCATTATATTAGCTGCTTTCAACCTTTCCATTTTAAACCATCTTCAAGAAAACTTCTAGAATTTCTACTTCTCTTATCCCTTCCCTCCTCGCGCAATAAAAATAATGCGCATTTGTATTCAGACCATTGAGAAATTCAAGTTTTCGTTTTAAATCAATAAACTTTCTTATGATTACTTTCTCCCTTTCCTTACTCTTTCTCAGGAGTAGGAACTTTCATTATGTCAAATAAACCAACATAACTTAACTTTTTTAAATTAACAGAAAATAAATTAAAGATTTTAAACAAAATAAAATAGTAAAGTGGCACGATGGAAGTTCAGACATATATCTTGTGTTTTGCAATAATTGATCAGTAAAATACATTATGTCCTTTGAATTTATTACAAGTCTAATTTTTTATATCCTAATGTTATCATAATTTAATAATATTATATTTTCAGTTATTACGTTTTATACTTATCAGCATTTCATGATCAATTATTCAGTTAAATAGCAGAGACAGATGTCACTGTGTATAAACTGTATACCTTTAAAACTGTATTTCCATGGATTTACCTCAAAATAAAAAATAGCTTACTAGAAATAGACACTTAATTAACTCCTTGCAGCACTGATTAATCTTTTTCTTTAAAGTGAGGGTAGTCTTTGGAAAATTTAGGGGAGTAAACAATCCAATATGTTACTCTTACTTTGCCATTAAGTTTTAATATTTAACCTTCACATCAACAAATTCGCAATTAGATGCTGGATTTAAATTTAGACCCTCAGAACAATTTAGACATGGATATTGCACCCATGGATGGCAGTTGGAGAATCAAACATCCAATTAGTCAAAAATGACTGAAATCAACGTATCAAGAGAAATTTGAATCCACAATTGAAATGTCAATTCAGTAATGATTACCAGCATTCATGATAGTAGGAGAGCCAATCATATAACCGCCCACATACTGTATTTCTCAGTCTTTTTATTTCCTTTCGGACTGTCTCCTGTAATATAAGCTTCTTCAATAAATCATCTGGCTCAGCAATCTGCAATGGTGAGAGACTGGTTCCAGAATGAGTTATTGAAATGACTTACACAATGCTGACAACAGAGAGAGTAAAACATAGTTAGCATCAATTTCACACAGAATAGATACATGAACACGAAATTATTTATGATATTCAATTTAATCTTAATGTTTCTCTATGGGTTTCACTCAGTACCATTTACCATGTTTTTCCTTAGCATTATCAATATTTTTCCAAACAAATACCCCACATATTAGGACTTATTTCATTTTTATCTGGCATGCCTGGTCATAGAACAAACCCAAGAAAAAACTTATCTGAGTAAATTTGAAAATTAGAGAACATGAAATGATTTAAATTATTCTTTAATTCTAGTCTCAGTGACAACTTTCAGTGTACCCATGATCAACCAATGCCTACACTATATAAAACAAGAAATAAAAGAAAAATATCTAATCTTAAAAGCTATCTGTCTTTCCTAAGTTTGGGGCCCCATTTGCATGAATGAAGACATCAAGAGAGACACAGGGTTTAATCCCTCCTGCTCTCTCTTCTTACAGAGCGCAGTATCTGTTTCTATTAAGAGCACTATCAGGTCTCACGCAATCTCTCCAGTTAGATATTCCCTAGCAAAAATAATAAACACTATCTGTCTTATTTTTGTTGGTTGATCAAGTTTACACCAATAAAGTTGCACACACATGTACATTGTTCTCCAGACATATTTAAACACATCAAAAATAAAACATATAATCATGGGTTTTTACATTTATATATTAAGACATTATAGTTTAATTTAATATTGTTAAAAATGTTATTCTCTCATATTGGACAAGACAGAACATAAAACAGACACATGAATGTGAAATTTTCACATTTAAGATTTATTTTTCATATTTCAATTTTAAAATCCTTCTTTTTAATTTCCCTTTACCATTTTCTGTGGCTTTGATAATTACTGGCCACACTTCGAGAAATGACATCCACATTCTATCTAAAGTATTTGGAGCTGACCTTTGGGAGCTGACCTTTGGGAGCTGACCTTTAGGAGCTGACCTTTAGGGTCACATAGGGAGGTTTTTTTTTTTTTTTTTTTTTTTAAAGGATCCTGTCATTTTACCCTCCTCTGCACCCCTCAGCTTTTCTCAGTGAATTTTAAACTTACTGGACATAGCTCTTACTTATTCTTTTTTTATAACTTTTCCTGTTTTTAGTTTTTACTCTTATCTTTTTATTTATTTATTTTTTAACCTTTTAATCTAAATGTCTTACTAAATCATTTTCCTTATCTTCTTCTAATATATTAATTATTATACCCCATTTTGAATACATTTCCTATATGTTTGTCAATTTACTTTTTAGGATCAGTTTTCATCTAGATTTTAGTTTTTATTTCTCCACTGGTTCCTTCTTCATTTTTACTTGGCATATAAAAATTAAAAATTATTTTAGCACCCTTAATTTAGATAAATCAATACATTTAGAGAATAAATGAATCTCTTATTTTTTTAATGTATTTCCTACTACACTAATCTTCAACGGCAATATTTTGAAACAATTTTTCCAATTTCTTTTCAATTTACTTTTTAATACACAAAGTTCATTCATGTCACTTTATTACTAATTTATTTATTTTGCTTTCTCATTTCTTTGAGATTTTACACAGTGGATTTCTAGATTTTAGTATTTCAACTGGAGTTTTACCTTATGTGATAGAACAACACTTATCTTAACTACAACCTTTGTTTAAATTCCAATTACTTAGATGAATTCAGTTTAATGCAATACACTGTACTCAAAGCTTTATTTCTTATTCTTATTATTTATTATTTTATTTTTTCCCGTAGCTATTTTTGATTTTTCAAACTGATTTTAATTACTTTACAGTTGTTTAATTTTTTATTTCAATTTCAAATTTTTTATTGTTACTTGTCCCTGTGCTTTAAAGGTTAAACTTTAAGCACAGATATCTGTTTTGACTTCACAAATTCTCTATATGAAGTTCACTTGTCTTCTGTGACTGACTAGTTCGGAAGTTTAGCATATTTTTACCGTCCGCTGCCAGCTGCTAGTTCTAAAAAAAGGAGAGTTAATTTTCTATTCACGCAGCAAAGGCTCCCTCTACTGGTTACACATGCTACGTTATCTCAGATTTTAGTTTTCTATGTGTTATCTACGGAAATTTCCTTCCACAGTTTATGAGACAGCTTTCATTTCCAACATTCATTCAATATATAAATGACAAACTTTCTTTATTGGACAACTTTACTCCATTCATCTTGTCTCTTATTTTTTTATTGGGCTCATATTACATCCACACAGCGTTCCTTTTATGGTCAACGGCTAATCACACATTCCAATCCCTGTACCGGACTCATATTTTTATTCAGTCATTCTTTTTCATACATATTCACTTTGCATACTCTTTGAACTACAATTATTCTTACACACACAGAAATGTTACACTTGTTACAAACACAAGGCCTTTATAAACTCGGAGCTCTCAAAAACCACAATAAATGTTGCAATTATTATTATTCCTATCCTAATTAACCTGCAGGATTTATTTTTATTTATTCATGTATTTACTTTTTAATCTTTTATTGCCTATGCAGACCTATTATTATTATCCTGTAGCGTGTTATCCGCAAAGAAAATAAATCATTTTTCTTTGCCTATAAATACCTTTTATACATTTCCTACCGAGCGGTATCCGCAAAGAAAATAAATAAATATTTCTTTGCCTATGCAGACCTCTTATTATTATCCTGTAGCACTTTATCCGCAAAGAAAATAAATAATTTTTTTTGCCTATTAATACCTTTTATAAATTTCCTACCGAGCGGTATCCGCAAATAAAATAAATAAATATTTCTTTGCCTATGCAGACCTCTTATTATTATTATCCTGTAGCGCTTTATCTGCAAAGAAAATAAATTTATATTTCTTTGCCTATGCAGACCTCTTATATATCTTGTAGCGCTTTATCCGCAAAGAAAATAAATAATTTTTCTTTGCCTATTCATACCTATTATTATTATCCTGTATATATATATACTATAATATATATTATTACTTCTTAAACTTTATCTGTCCTTATTTACTGCTATTGCACCTACACCGTTACCAGCAAATAAAAACAGATCATTGCATGCAATTATTTCTTCTGGAATCAAAACCCTTTATTTATTCTTATTTTCCTATTTGGTTTAAAAGAGCTTTTTGAGTGTTCTTACCACCACAGGCAAACTGGCAAGTAACACAAACGTTTATAAGCAAAATCTGCTTACCTCTTAATAGTGGCCACCTTGTTTGTTTATGCCTTCCCAACCGGCCCGCAATGTAACGACTCTGCTCTCTTCTGCCCCACGTTGGGCGCCAATTGTAGTGGTTTCTTGCCTTAATTTTGTGAAAAATCACTCAACATCTTTGGGGTTTTGATTTCAGAAGAACAGACTTTATTATCACACAATAAAGCCCAGTTGCCTACGGTGAAACCACAGTAACAACAACTAAAGCAACTCTGGGTTTGGTTTCACTTAAATACATCTCCTCAAACAAGGTGGGGCTTAAACTTTTTTAAACATGCATTCGTTATCATCCTCTTCATTGACTCTGGTCTTGACCATATTAGGAAGTAACAGAACCACCTTTGGAAGAGATCAATTCTCCCCCCTAAGTAATGCTATTTATGTTTCTGCACACAGTCAAATAGTCAAACATATGTTGAGCACAAATTCATCATGTCCACAGGCCTTTACACACAGTAAACTGCATGTTTGCCCCTCAGACATAACTGTGGTATAAATCAACAATGTTTTTATTGATTACTCCTGATTAACTTGATAAAAATATACTACACTGTCTCCTCTTTCTTTAGTCAGTGTCAACTGCATCCTTTCCTACAACTTTACATGCATATATCAATGCACTAAACCAAGAGGCCTAAAACATTCTGCAGCTTTAATTAACCTTTATTGTTCAGACACCATTCAGACATCCAGCCATTCAGTGACACTAATCTACTCTAAACCTCATCCCCACGATGAGCAGGGAAGGGAACAGAGGATATTACAGTGCCTGGCATCGTTTTTGCAAGTTCACACACCTCTTTTACATTATATTTAGTGATCTCCGACTGGCGAAGCCGAACATCATTAGTGCCGACATGAATAACAATTTTTGAAATCTACATTTAGCATTAGCCAGCACTTGTAAATTTGATCTGATGTCAGATGCTCAAGCCTCAGAAATATATTTAACAATGGGGCGGCTGTGGCTCAGGTGGTAGAGCAGGTCAGCTATCAATCGCAGGGTTGGAGGTCCTTGGGCAAGACACTGAACCCCAAGTTGCTCCCAATGGCAGGCTAGCGCCTTGCATGGCAGCTCTTCCATCATTGGTGCGTGAATGGGTCAATGAGACACAGTGTAAAGAACTTTGAATACCATTAGGTTAAAAGAGGCGCTATATAAGTGCAGACCAATGGTGTCTGGAGGTTCTATTTCCACATTTCTTGCATTAAAATCACCAATTATTAGGGCTCTTTCAACATGATTCTCAGTGAGTGCATCACTGAGAGGGGAGAATCGATTGGAAAGAGCGGTGTCGCTTTGCAGGGCGAGTATGCCGTTGAGACGTCATACTGCATGCACTGCTACCGGGGCTCTACATCCAGAACCAAAGTGTGTTTGTTGCTCCCTGTACTACCCGCATCCGAAACAGTATCTACAGGCTTCTCTTTCTCACAGACCTCAACTAGCCTCAACTAGCGTTCAGATGTGTGTCTCTAACTCATTAACCTTCTCCGTCAGCCTGACTAAATCCTTACATTTATCACATGTGAATCCCTCACTGCTGATGGAAGAGGCTAGTGTAAACATGTGACAGGCAATGCAGGAAGAAATAACATGAGTGGATCCCATGACTTACCTTAATTTTATGTTGTTGTTATGGTTGTTCTTGAGTCATGAAGGTTTGAGATCGATGTGGATTGATGCGGTTCCTAATCAGCAAATCTTTGAGATTGATGCAATAATCAGTGTAAAACACAGTGGAGAAAACGAATGCACGCAAATGTACATGCAAATGAGATGCGAAATGTAGACAAGTGGAAAGAAAAAAGAGAGAAAATGGGTGCGTGTGGTAAAATACACGCAGTTGAAACAGTAGAAAAGCAGAAAAACCTGAAGCAACTGGTAAAATGCAAAGGATAAAGCAATTAATGTTTAAGAATAAGCAATGCTAAGCAGGCTAGCAAGCTACAAACACTGCATCCAAGCATGATATACATTGCAAATTCTCAATAGTTCACAGTCGGGCTCAAAAGAGCATCCTTTCAATCTCCAGGGCACACTGCCACAAGTTTGACACACAAACGTGTTGCGGAGATACTGCTGTCGTTCATGCAGGTTTTGAGTGACAAAAAATTTAATAAAAAATTAGGTGATGCAGTCAATAAACTTTTCCATGATTATGGTCCTAATTAAGAAAATTAATTTCTGCTTCAATAGGACAAAGTGTTGCTACAACGTTGCTACAGCCTCACTTCCTGTTTTACATCAATCTTGTTAATTCGGTAACAGTTGCGTAAATCAAAACGATTTTGATAACTTTTGTGAGGTGAGTCTGAGGATCATCTGGCAAATGTTTTTTGACAATCCTACCAGATCTTTATGAAAAAAAGTTGAAAAAATATATATTTATTTCATAATCCAATATGGTTGCAGCTGTAGTGATCACATGTAAGGGGTTTACATCATCTCCATGAGGTTTTAGTTTTTAGGAGTGATCAGAGAAAGGAATAATTATGTTTGTAGATAAAACGGTTAAAAAGTTATATTGGTTTAAAAGAAAATTGAATTTTTTAACTGTTGGTGGTGCTATACAGTTTGGACTAGAGACCCCAAATTTGTGCAGGGGTTAGTCATACCCATAACTATGAGTGTGCCAAATTTCATAACTTTCCTCCAAACTCTTAATGGGGTTGCCCTCGATTCCCAGCCAGAGGAAGAAAAATTTGTAAAAATGGAATGGATACAACAGGCGCCTACGTACCTTCGGTGCTTAGTTTTAGCTTTAGTTCTGTTTCTGAGTCTGCTGGTTTGACAGCGAAGATTCCTGTAGCATTTCACAGATGGAAGAAGAGTAAACAGTTTGTGGTTTCCTTGATACATCTCACCCTCTGTAAAAAGCGTTTGTGATGAATGTACCTGATGGAGGGTAGCTGGAGCCCACTGATGTATTGGGCAGTTTTACCACCTGCTGGAGGGCCTTCTGTTCTGAGACAGAGCAGCTGCCATACTACACTGTGGTGCAGTGTGTTAAGATGCTTTTAAAGTTCCAGCAGTAAATGTAGTAGACAGGTGAGGTTTTTTAGTCTCCTCTGGAAGAGGCTGATGTACCTTCTTGATAGTGGATGTGTTGAGGGCCCAGAAAAGATTCATTTAGAGATGTGGACCCCCAGGAACTTGAAGCTGGTGGTGTAAACTAGTGACTTTGAGCAATTTTGCCTTCTGGGTTTGGGAAGGTAAAAACATTCCCGTTGGCCTCCTATGTGTTGTGATCTAAGTTGTTGTCTGTGCACCACTCTGCCAGGTGCTTAACCTCTTACTTGAAGGCCGTCTCATCATCGCCACTGATCAGGCCTGCCACTGTAGTCTCATCTACAAACTTTATTGTGGTTGTTGTAGCGGTAGGCAAACTGATGTGGGTCCATAATTGGAAGCATACAGGATTTCAGGTGGCAGAGGACCAACCTCTCAAAACACTTGGCAATTATGGGAGTAAGAGCAATGGGGTGGAAAGTTGTTGAGGGCCATTACAGCAGCATGCTTTGGCACTGGTACAGTGGTGGTAGTTTTGAAGCGAGTGGGGACAACTGGTTGGACCAGGGACAGGTTAAAAACACACCAGCCACTGCTCGGCACAGGCCCTGAGCACACGGCCTTTAGAGCCATCAGGACCTGCAGCTTTGCCAACATTCACCCTGCTCAGGATCACTAGTGGAGTATGTGAGCAGCAGGCCATCAAGAAGAAGCTCAGCTAAGATTGATAGCTCTGCGTTCCCACGATCAAAGCAAACATAAAAGGTGTTGGGCTCATCTGGGAGGGTGGTGTCCCTGGTTGAGACGGTGTTGTTCAGTGGTTGTAGTCTGTGGCTGCCCACATGTTGGTGGGGTCCGTGTTGTTAATGTTGTCTTCTATTTGCAGCTTATATTTGAATTTGGCCTTCTTTAGATTGGCCCTAGATGACTTGCTGTCCTAATGTGCTTTCAGTAGGAGACAAACCTCCTTTTTCATCTAAGATTTCTGATTGGGGGATGTTTTTATTACTTCATGGCTGGTTACTGTATCTACACACCTGTTTATATGGTCCAGAACAAAGTTTGTGTAGTTGTAAATGTTTGTATGGTTGAACCAGGTAACCTGAGTAGGAAACTCCCTCCAGTCTGCGTGCTGAAACTGATGTTGTTGTGATGAGTCAGCTCCACATGCTTTTTAACGGGGGTGTATTTGGAGAATAGAAATATCGAGAGGTAATCAGATTGTCCAACGGTGGGGCGGGAAATAGCTTTGTAAGCACCAGTAGCACCGGTATAAACTGTGTGTAATCTGATACTTAACAGGTCAAATGACCTACACGTCTCTAAGCAACTGGACCAGTCAACAGTACATATGGGCACTAAAAACAAAGACTATCTCTTCCTCATTTCTCATCCACCTGTACAGTGCTGCCTGGGTTTGTTTAGTGGCTTTCAGTGTTTTATTTGTGAGGAACAAAAGCTTTCTCATTAGGCCATCTGTAAAATTGTCCTGACTGTTTGGGAAAATGTTTTGGGCTGTAAGTCTGCACCATTTTTTCGAGTATTTGGAATAAAAGAAAATGCACATTCATTGGAGTCCTTTATCTGCCAGGAATATGTCATCCAGGCCTCACACAAGGTAAGTTAATAAAAAAGAATTGTCATGTATATGTGTAAACAAAATTTTCTAGGATAACTTCCCAAAGGGTCCTCTCTTTTTTAAAGACTAAAATAACTACAATACTCTACTGTGCACTATAATAAACATCAGTATACTGCCCCTTTTGAGCACTGAATGCAAATAAAGGTGCTAAAACTAAGCTGATTAAAAACAACAAAAAGTGATGTTTAAATATGTGTTTTATGTGTATGTTTATGGACTTTATACATAAGGAACCCTGTTCATTTGAACATTTGGATGTATTGACTTAATGCTGATGCAGTTAAAAGCATTTAGGTAGATTTCCCCCTGAAAAGTGTAAACATGGTTCCATGGTGCCAGCTTGACACAGCAACATCGTCTCAACCAATGCCGTGAGTTTGGGGTGGGACTGTCTGTTTTTTCGACCAATGGCAGACGTAGGGTGTATTCTGAAAATTGTTAAAGTTTGAAAACTTTTATTCTTGCAATTACGCTTGGTGATGCTAGTGTCGCTTTAAGACTATTAACTTTTATTTGTTTTACTTGTTTCAGATCGATGCTTATTCTCTCCCACATTTCACAGCAAAACTCAATAAGATGTGTAAGTGTACATTTCATTTATTCTTTTGGCAGATGCTTTTATCCAGAGTGACTTATAGTGCATTCTAGTTATACGTACATTTTATGCATGCATTCTTAAAAATAGGTTCTTAATCAGAAAAAAATTTGTCAGCATGAATTACATCATCCATGGATCCGTCCTATTGCACAAAATGTTCTTTGTAGTGTAAAAACTTCTCTCACACTTTATATTAGGTGTCTTTAACTATTATGTACTAACATTAAAATACATACAATACAAGATTTACACTAGCTGCTACTGAGGTTGAGGTAGATGTAATTAAATGCAGGTACTTTAAATGTAAGTACAATGCAACAACATGTATAAGTACATTGTAACAAATGCTTAAGTACATAGTAGTTAAAGACACAGAATATAAAATGCATTCAAAATGTTTTTAGAATCACATGATTCAAATGACCTTGATGGTGCTGGTGCCACACTCTACCAGTTGAGCCACAGAAACTCACAAAGTTTTAACGTTACTGAACTTGCATTATTAAATTGGATTTCTGCACTGGATTTTGTGGCTATCAAAAAATGAACAGCATTTGCATATTGCTGTCAATGTTTCTCTTCTATTGTTACAGGTGCCAACTCGTTCACTATGTCAGCGCACACAAGCTGGGCACACTAACCGCTGGCAGCTGGCCGGTCCATTGGGCAGTGACCTGTTAGGACAGGCACAGGTACAGAGGGCAGAGGAGTTTCCCAATAAATCATCATCACACAGGAAAATCAAGTCAGGTGAGAGAAGCCATCAGTAGCACACATAAAGTAAAACTATAATACTACCGGAAAAAGGAATTTTGAAATTGAAACATACTTTATTGTCCTGTATATCTTGAAAAGAACATTTGTCTTTGACTCCAGGGTGCTGCACACATACACACTACATTATCTCTCTTTCAAATCAATCAAATAAATATCTGTGAAAATATAATCATATTTAAAGGTGTAAGCGATTTTAGCCGTTCTGGAACTTCCTCTAGACTGAGTCTCCCTCACCATGGATACCATTGAGACAAAAGAGCAGCAGTGTGTCCTTTCGGGGTTGTCAAACACAAATGTAGCAAAATAGCACCCTCAACTGATGATTGTTATGAATCTGAATATGGCCTTAAACCTATATGAACCGCTTCAACTACACTACGATGATTGACAGGCAGAAAGCACATCAAATTATTCTGATTGGCTGATCAAATCACATTTGGCTTGAGGTTTACACCATCTAGTGCCGTCACGGAGACAGATGAGATATTTCAGGACATTTATTTCAGTCATATATTTCAAGCAGTAGAAACATTTTCTGTATAACATTCCTTAAATAAATTGCTTACAGAACCTTTAAACAGTCTATAATCAAAACCCAATAGGAATACCATGCAGAGGTGAGACCAAGTAATTGTTTTGCCAGTCACAAGTAAGACTCAAGTCTTTGCATTCAAGTCTCAAGTCAAGGCAAGCAAGTGTATGTCAAGTCACAAGTCCACTCCTCAACTTCAAGAGTCATTAGTGCTCTTTACACAAATTAGTTTCTGAGTATTAATAACTATAGTAATTACACCCTCCATAGTGTTAGCACATTTAAGCATAATGTGTGGACTTTTCCGATGGTCCCTTACCCACATAGGCAATTTTTCCTAATTAATGTTAAAGTAACGATCTGGAAAAATTTCACCGTGACACCATCTGACCATCTTTCTGATTAACAATCTTTATTGATTCATACAATTAACAAAGACAAGCAAAACATATACAGAATCAACATTTACCCCCCCCCCACTACTATCCCTCCCCCTCCCAATCCCCAACACCACCCTGATCCTCAACAAACATCCCTGTGGTCTCACACATGAGTATAAACACACACACACAGACACGCACACGCACACACACACACACACACACACACAAAATAATAATCACACATATTTAAAACTATACTTCTCTCTCCACTGCCCCCCCCCCTCAAGAATGCCAAATAGCTGCCCCATGTCCCATCAAACGAATCCAAGTTCCCCAGCCTTCTACGTGTAATTTCCTCGAATGCCGCCACCCTAATTTCTGTGCACCACTCTTTTTGTGATTAAGATTTTTTATCGATTCAAATATTAAACAAAACACATACAAACAGAGTCAACATTTAACCCTCACAAATGTTGAAAGGATCTCAACACTCCACTCTCATATAGGTCACCAAGTGTAGTAACCCCCTCACAATCCACTCTGACCAGCAGAAAGGGACTTGTTAATACATAATTTAGGGTTCAGCCATATGCTCAAGGCAAATGCAAGACAACGGGGTGTTACTTAACTTCCCAGATTAGTTTGATAGAAAGGCTTTGCAATGGCGAAATTGGTGCAAGAAATTCCTGTTCAACACAAAACCAGGGAGGGGCTCTCTCAGGTGGAAGCGGCCAATGAGCCAAATGTCTAAGACTGAATGACTAATAATAAAACAAAATCTTGGTTAGGCCTAGCCCACCTTTGTCAATCGGCCTATGTAACTTATTGACGTGTAATCTGGGACATTTACCATCCCAAATGAAGGAATTCGCTATACTACCAAATTGCTTGACATAAGAGAGGGGGACATCTATAGGGAGAGATTGTAGCAGTTGAAATTTGGAATACAATTGATTTTGATAACATTAACCTTCCCAATCATAGATAAATGTAATGAAGCCCACCTGCCCACATCACTCGAAAACATTTTTTATTAAAGGTTCAAAATTAACTAAATCAGACACATTTGTTGGGAATAAAATACCCAAATACTTAATGCCCTGTTTGGGCCACTGGAAGGCATCCGGCTGAAAAGCCGTTTGTGGAGCGGAGGGGGGTGGGGCCGGGTCGGAATATCGCGTGCCCGGTCCCCAATTGGGCGCGCGGGATAAAGGCGGCCAGTGACAATGTTTCGAGAGAGAGAGAATTACGGGCATGTCCGTCATGTGTGTGTTTATGTTTGTGCTTTTGGTTTGAGTTTAATTAAATTATGATTTATATTGACAAGCCGGTTCTCATCCTTTAACTGTGTTACACCGTTACTGAGCAGTACACTGTCAGAGACAAAGCTTCGGATTTAGCCCAATTAACACTATATCCCGAGAACTTATAAAAGGAATTCATAATTCTGTGGAGGCAAGGCACAGATCTAGTTGGGTCAGAGATGAATAATAAAATATCATCAGCGTCAAGCAAATGCTTATGCACCACACCTCCCACCATCACCCCTGGAAAATCATCATCCTTTCTTATCGCTGCTGTTAATGGTTCCAGAGCAAGACAGAACAATAATGGGGAAAGAGGGCAACCCTGCCAGGTGCCCCTATCCAGAGTAAAATTATCTGAAATGAATCAGTTTTTTGTACCGCTGCTACCGGGTGTCTAGAAAGTAATCCAAAATCTTAAAAGGATAATCTCATTTTACTATACCAAAAACCTTTTGGGCATCAAGTGAGATCACAAGAGAGTCTGATCATTCGCCACTGACCACATGATATTGACGAAATGCCTAATGTTATCAAAAGAGCTGCGGCCCCGAAGGAATCCCACCTGATCTATATGTATAAGAGATGTCATAACTTTACTTAATCAGTTAGCCATAATTTTTGACAATATTTTAACATGTAGCTGGATCAGGGAATATGGACGGTAACTTTTTCACTCGCTTGGATCTTAGTCGTTTTTTAGTATCAGACTGATCCGGGCTTGTGTCATGGTTGGCGGAAGCTTTCCATTCTTTAATGTTTCCATATAAACTTCAAACAAAAGTGGAGCCAATTCTGTAACATAAGATCTAAAAAATCCAGCAACAAAGCCATCTGACCCCAGAGACTTGCCTTAATTACCTTGTCAAGCTTCTCCAAGTTTATCTCAGAATCAAGATATTTTTTTTGCTCAGTCATCAGTTTAGGAAGTTCTAATGGTTCCACAAAGTTTCTAATATCTTCATCAGTAGACAAAGATGTGGAACTATAGAGATCAAGATCGAACTCTTTAAAGGCATTATTAATATCAATGGAGGTAAAAATTTCACCACCAGCAGATTTCAATGAGGGAATGTTAGAAAAAGACTCTCTCTGCTTTAATATCTAGCCAAATGTTTTCCTGCTTTGTCCCACGACTAAAAGTATGACTGTCTTGCCCTGAATAACCAAAACTCTACTTTCTGTGACAAAATAGTATTATAGCTATATTTCAATAGGGTCAGTTCTCTGAGGCCATCAGACGACATACGGCGCTTCAGCTCTGCCTCTGCACTTTTAACATTTCCTTATATATATATATATTATATATTCTAGAATAAATCGTATGGACTAATGAAATAAATGTATAGTCCCTACCAGATGGGTTCAAAAGTCTCCAAATATCTGTAAGACCAAGATTTTTACACATCCTGTGAAGCGTCAATGTTGCTCTAGGGGGCTTACATACTTTTGCCTCACATTGATCAAGGACTGAGTCCATCAACAGATTAAAGTCTCCTCCCAATATTATATAATTAGGGGTGCCCGCGGCTGGCAACATCCCTTCAAGATCTATTAAAAAGCCCTGATCATCAGTGTTAGGTGTGTAAATATTCGCCAAAATCAACCTTTGCCCCTGAATTTCTGCTTAAACAACAATGTTGAACTAATTTATATCTTCCTAAAAAACTCTTCTAATTTATCTTTAATCTGTTTGAGACATTTGAATTGTAGATGTTTACTTATCAATGTAATGACTCCCCTGCTCTTACTTGAGCCAGCACTAAAGAAAACATGTCCACCCTGTATCTTCCCAAATTTTTCAGCTTCCTGTGGGGAAAGATGCATTTCTTGATGAAACACTATATCATATTTCTTTTGTTTAAGAAAATAAATAACCTTCCTTCTTTTTATGGGGTGCCTCAACCCATTCACATTCCATGTGGAGAGAGACAATCCACTCATTTTAACATTTGACATATTAGAAAAAATAGATTGCATGTCAAAATCTAAACTATAAAGACCACATTCTAACATTAGTACAATAATCAAACCCCGAACTTCCCCCAGAATAAAAAAACAGAAAAAAGAAAAACATACGTATTAACCCCACACTCAACAGCACCAAACGGCATCCATCCATCTAAACTCAAAAAGTCCATATACGCCTACGAGAACCCCGTAACATCTTTGTTGTCTGGGAACATCAGTGCAAAAGTGACCCTCTGTCGATACAAGAGTTTCTTGAAGGAGTGTTATTCCACAAAACAAACTCCAGTCGCTAGGCAGAACCAGCACAAAAAGACACAAAAAAGGCACCCAGCTTCCTCAGATGGTCAAGTGAATGTTCAGTGAGTCAGGTCCACTTGACTGCAACGTGAAAATCACACCATGACTTACTCATTCCATTGACTTTATGTAGGACATCCCTTGCTGTGGGCATGTAAATATTTTGCGGCCATCCTTAGCACCTATTCTCAATTTGGCTGGGAGCATTCGAGCAAAAATGACCCTCTGTTGTAATAAGAGTTTCTTGTATTCCTTGAATCGATCCTGTTTCTCACTTGTCGAATTCACAAAGTCTGTGAACAAGAAAATGCTGAGGTCCTTCTAAGAAAGCCTGAAATCATCGCCTCACGTAACACGAGACCTTTATCGGATGATCTAAATTTGGCCTGAATTGATCGGGGCCTGTCTCCCTCAGCGGATCTCCGAGCCGGAAATCTGTGAACTCGCTTGATTTCCAGCTTATGGCCTGTTATATAGAGCAGACTCTAAAAGAGCTTGTCCAGAAATTCTATTATATTCTAACCCTCTGCTCGCTCAGGAATTCCAACAATTCTGGCATTGTTTTGCCAGTTACGATTCTCAGGGTCTTCCAACTTTTCCCAAACAAGTTCTAATTCCACCTTGGTCGCTAGTGGGTTAGGATATAATTCCCTCTCTGATTACTCCAGATAATTGATCCGTTTCTCAATATCCGCAACTCTTGTAACCAACCAAGTCAGCAATGACCTTCGACATGCTTGACCGTTGGCGCTGAATCTTTTCCACTACACCGTCCAAATTGAGTCCAGAGCTCAAAGCCTCCAGAGGGTTTTCAGCTTGAGAACGTAAGTGTCATTTAATGTCTCCAGAGCCTGAGGATTTTAAATTCTTTGACATATTGTCTTTATAGATCAGTTAAGAAACAGGGTGTATCGAATTTCACCAGTTTATGACATAACAAGTATTAAAACAAAGTGCGCAGAGCTTGCCGTTTACATGTCCAAACCACACATGGCGTCATGTGACTCTTCTATTTTTTCTTTTTTAATTTTTAACATCCAGTCTGACATGTACTCGAGGGTTCACCACACATTCACACAGCGAGAGAGCAGGCTTATCGATTCGCTTGCTATAGAAGATAAAGTGCTGCTGACCATAGGGAAGCGGTTAAGCATAATGTGTTGGAGGTATGATACATGAAGAGCATTGGGTGGCTCAGCGAGTATTGACGCTGATAAGCACCCCTGGAGTCAAGTGTTGGAATCCAGGGTGTGCTGAGTGACTCTAGCCAGGTCTCCTGGGCAGCCAAGTTAGCCCGGTTGTTAGGGAGGATAGAGTCTTATGGGGTAACCTCCTCGTGGTCACGATTGGGGGTTCTCACTCTCACTGGGGCACGTGATGAGTTGTGCATGGATCGCGGAGAGTAGCATGAGCCTCCACATGCTGTGAGTCTCCGCAGTGTCATGCTCAGCGAGCTGCGTGACAACAACATGCTGTGGAGTGCTGAACCAGCTTGGCCTGCTGCTGTATAAGCTCTTCTAGCCAGTGTGGATGTCAGTCAACATGACTTGGAGGGGTGGGCAGGGTGGCATTTCCATCCCATGGCAGTATTATGACAGGGGTGAGCTGCGGCCGCATGTTCCACCAGGGGAAGCTTTTAGTAGACTTTTTCATCTGCGTTATCCACTTTAGTGAGGACAGCAGCACCTCCGACCTGAATGGTGAAGAATAAGGCACATAACAGGTCTTTGTGAGCTCCGCATGGACCTCAGGGAAGAATGGTGTGCTTCTCCGGACCACAGTCTCTTGACGACGGCCGGTTTGCAAAAATCATTCAACCAGGCAAGACTTTTCTGGCTCTTCTGGACGGGATCACTCAAAACTGAGCTCTTCAACTGCTCTTGTGAGAACGCTAAGAAGCTCCTTGTCCATGGTGTGTGCACGTTCTTCAAACTCGCTAGAGGAAGAAGTGTCAACATCCTCTGTGAACCACTTGCCTGGAGCTACAAGTGACACAGCATCATCCCCATCGTCAGAGCCACCAAACGTAATGAGGTTGTGCGATCCAATAGATCACATGCATATTGTACAGACTAGGACATTAGATCAGAAGTTCGGGGGGCTCACAGGGGATCCTCCTCTAATTCTTCCACCTCAACCTCACTGACCTCCTAATGTGGTCTCTTGAGATGAGAAGAGGTGGGTGGGAGGTTACGAGAGGCTGGATCTTCCCACAGAAAGAGGTCGATCCTAGTGCGCAACGTCCGGATATTCATGCCCTTACAGTGAGGACAGTGTGTCTCCATGAGAGCTGCTTGTGCATGGGCGTGGCCCAGGCAATGCACAGAGCTCTCGTGCTCATCAGATGTACCGTTCGCATAGGAAACATGTGAAATCATGCAAGCGGCTCTTAAGTCAATATTGCATATAAAAAGCATACAATAACTCCAGTGTGTGAAGCAGGTAGAAGTTTTGCTGAAGCGCCTTGTTGATCAACAACGAGCATCTGAAGCAAAGAACCCGTTCACCGAGAGCATCTTCGATGACGATGTGGATAATTCTTCATCGGAACACACGGACAATATATGTGTCATACCACTATAAGTGTATATCGACAGCAAAGCAGAAGGGTTCCAAGATGAAGTTCCTTAAAGGAAGGAAATTCTGAAAAAATGGTGACTGAGCACCTGCTTATATAGGCCAACTGCATGCCTGAAGGTGTGGGGCTCAGACACCATGGCCAATCACAGGATTGGCGTGACTGAATAAGGGTGTCAACAAGGTAATCTAAGAAGAAGCGTGGAAATGCAGATTTGAAAATCAAATGAATTGTTTATTAGGAAAATAATTTGTTGATTTGCTGCACATTTTTAAATGTACAACTCTGATCTTTGGTTTTAGATTGTATAAAAGTATTTCCAAGTCAGAGGGCTTGAGGCTAAGTTAATTATGTTGAGTCAAGTTACAAGTCATCAAATTTGTGACTCAAGTCCAAGTAAAGTCTAAGTCATGTGACTCAAATCCACAACCTTGATACTGTCATGGTCCTGTCACTCTGTCAGTCTGGGTTTTTGTCTGACAAGACCATGGCATCATCGTCCATGTCTATCTTGTGTTTCATTGTCTGTCTTTGTGTGATCGCACGTTTCGGTTGTATTCCCTGCGCTTTTCGGTCTGTCTTGTTTCATGTCTGGAGTATGGTGTCCGGGTTCTGACCGGGGTCTGTGTTGGGATCAGGACACTCATGCCCCATGTCTGTCTGTTATTGATGTGGGTGCATCGCGCGTATGTCATTTTGGCAGCAGGAACTCGCATCAATAGTTTATGTCTGTCTCTTGCCCGTAACCTTTTCCCCAGCCTGGATTAATTACTTTACGTTTTCCCCTACGGGGTAGTTTATGTTTGTTTTTCTGCCTTGTGTGTGTTTTGGTTTGATTTTGCCCTTTTTGTATGGATTTATAAATTAATTTATTTTAACTATGCGTTTGGGTCCTGAGCCTCTCAAGCCATGAAAGATACCATGTAAAACATAAAATAAGAATAGTTATGAAGTTATGAAAAAAATCATACCTTCAGACTCAACAAATACCAAACAAATAAAAAATCAAACAAAACTACAATAAATACCATAGATATATCTGAGATAATACTGTAAACTTCCAATCAAAAGTTTGGACTCAAGACACAACACATTCTTATTGAAAGCACTTTCAACGTTTAATCATCTGCAGGATCAACAATTGAAAATATGTTTTATATCTGTAAATGTAGTTCAACATGATAGATTCAGTATTTCTGAAATCTGGAAATAGACAATACAATACATTCCATGTTACAATAACATTACAGATATCTGAATGGTTTGATTAGTAATTTTACATCGGGGTTTTTTCTACAGGATTAGGCATCTTCTTTTAACTAACAAAACTAAGTATACAAATCAAGATCAATTCGATATATCCAGTAATGATCTGGAATTTTTCAAATACTTTTTGAAACATGGGTGTTTGGCAAAAGCTTTGTTGCCTCATGGATTGACCAACTCGAAATAATGCCCTGGGCTTTACCAATGATGATGCCCATGGACGTTCTCAGCATTGACTTTGACAGGTTCCTGGGCTGACTAAGGGAATATGAGTCTGTATCAACCCACACACCTGGCATGAGTATAGAGATGGAGGGTTCTGGCATGAGAGAGGTTTAAGAGGCATTGGCCGTTACGCACATGGACGCCCTTTAAGACAGACAGAATGGTGTTTTGTCCAGTGCCAGATTTCTGGGGGTCTGTTTTAATCAGAATATTGTGCTGATGCACATTTTGAGAGGCATCTGCTTCAGTTGAATGCTTCTTATGATTGCCATTGAAATCATCTTAGACAATGAACATAAGGATGTTAAAAGCAATTTTCAATGCAGCTTGAATAGACTTGATTTTCCACAAAGGGTGTAAACTGGTGTCCCATTGCAAGGCAATAAAGGGACAAATCATGTGTTTGTTGGAGAAAGAACTGTTATATATGTTTTTATAAATTATTATCTAACTTAAAAATAACATTACATCTTTACTCTCTGAGCTATACCCAGACCCCCCGCCCCTCCTTTTCTTAAATAAATTTGTGTTCCAGTGAGGCACTTTTAATGGAAGTCAGTGGGGTCAATGTTTGGAGTGTTTAAAGACAAAAATATGAATCTTATAATTTTATTAAATACGTTAAAACGTATGTATTATTTGAGCTGTATAGTTAAATTACATAATTCTTACAGTTGTTTTAGTTGTAAAATCGTCTATATCTTCATGCTGATGCGGTTAGTAAGTGATTTAATGACAGTAAAATCATGTTTACACACATATTGTTTGTGTCTTTTGAAACAGTATTTGAATGTTTACAGATTAAACCCCATTGACTTCCATTGTTTGTGCTTTTATTAAAGAAAAGGGGGAACAAGTCTGTGTATATTTTTCATTAGTGCATCATTCATCTGTCACAAAACAAAGATATATGTTTGCTCAAAGCTCAAACTATCTGGATCACTTTATGCTCTTCTTGAACACACAAACAGATTTTCTCTCACTGTGTTTGTGTTGCAGCTGACCCCATGGCACAGCACTGGCGAGAGGATGCCACTTTTTGTCCAGAGTCGCCTCTGCTGCATCTCGTTCACCCGCTCTCTGCCAGCACACACACCAGACTCTGGTACGCAGCCAGGAGCGAGTACACTTCCATGACAACTGTTTAGCAGGAGAACGAGACAGGCAGGCAAGGAGAGAGGGAGACAGTTTATCTCACTCCGGGGAGAGATCTATGGGATATCTGCCAGCCAACGTGCACATTAGAGTATGACAACTTTCAATGTGGTGGGCCTTTGAACACAAACACTATCAGGAGATAGTTGTATCAGGAGTTAGCACTGTGGCATTGTGGGATCAAAGGGGATTAGACTGACAAAATGGATATGTGTGTTTCTGCAATTAATAGATGCACCTTTAACAATGTCTCTGTTTACTTTTACAGCAATGATGTCACATTCTCTACAAAGCTTGACAGCGCAGAGAAACAATTTAATTTTCTTTCTCGCCAAGTGGCCCATTACGCTAAACCAGGTATTACTGAATCTAATCTGACCATTAGTGGTGTGTGTTAAGGCAGGCATCACTATAACTAGTTCTTATACTAAAGGCAACATTACTGAAAACTAAGCACTTACTTCATTTTTCAAGAATACATGTTTCTACAAAACCGTAAAATGAAATAAATCTAATGATAATTAGTGTTCTCTGTTCCTGTTCATAGATGCAGTACTGGAGTGTTTAGGGGGTCGGTGGGAGCTGCACTGCTCCTTCATCAGTAGGTCAGACACATTATATGTGCTGTATACCAACAGCAAGAGACAGAGGGATGTTCAGCTACAGGACAGAGCAGGTATACAGCATGTCCATACGATAACCACATTTAATGCATTTGAGAGATAATGGTGAGATTATGGTGATTATTCGATGTCATATTTATAATCATAATCATCATCATCATCTTAAATCTTTAAGATATGGATTCTAAAAGACGGTTTGTTGTGCATGAGACGAGCCTCAACAGATCAGTCCTCAGAAACCGTCTAAAGAAATTAGAAATAGTCGACTCTTATGAAAGTCACCGCATAATTTACAGGACAGGACTGTTTGTTTACTCTAGACTTAATTACAATACTCATAAAATATGTAGGATAATAACTTGTGATCATTATTACCAGGACAAGTAGATCACAACTTCAACTTCAATCCATGCCATTGTAATTTGAATGGGATGTTGGATTGATTTCCAGGGAACTGATCAAATACAATCATAATCTTACCCAGGGCCACACAAACCCTTGGTCTGGCCTTGATAATTACTTTATAAATAATGCAAATGGGAATATGTAGAATGTATGGCATTATGGTGAACATGAATACATCTGCTGTATCTGGGGTTATTATATGTCCATAAGCCTTTTTGGTTGTATGCCATTTAAAAATGTTTTTAACAGTTTAAATGTGCACTCAGTAATTTGAAATGTGTTAATTAAAATGAATATGCTAATATAAAATATGAGATTGTTCATAAAAGAGTTCTTTCCAAACTCCCGCTCTCCAAAGAGAACAAATGAGCTTCATTGAGACCGATATTGAGCAGAAACGGTTGTTAAAATCAACAGCAGCAAATTAGCGGCCTCAACTGACAACTGTAACGAACAACATGGCAGTAAATCTCAATAATTCACTACAACTACAATACTATGAGAACATGCCAAATGATTGACAGACAGAAAGCGTCAGAGAGCGCCGCCCACGGACACATGTTTATTTGCCGTTTACAGAGTCTAGAGCTGTCACAGAGATATCTCACAACACTTATTTCATTCATATATTTCAGGGAGTTCACATACTTTCTATGAAAAAATCACTTCCAGCACCTTTAATGAGGGAATGAATTACAATCCCATGAAGCATTGCAAATGACGTAAATGAATGAAAGGCGATGGAAAAATATAGTCTATTGATTTGAAGTTGTTGATTTTAAGTGTAGAAATAATATTTATTTAGATTTTATTGCAAAATGTTAATATATATCTATATATACACTCACCTAAAGAATTATTAGGAACACCTGTTCAATTCCTCATTAATGCAATTATCTAATCAACCAATCACATGGCAGTTGCTTCAATGCATTTAGGGGTGTGGTCCTGGTCAAGACAATCTCCTGAACTCCAAACTGAATGTCAGAATGGGAAAGAAAGGTGATTTAAGCAATTTTGAGCGTGGCATGGTTGTTGGTGCCAGACGGGCCGGTCTGAGTATTTCACAATCTGCTCAGTTACTGAGATTTTCACGCACAACCATTTCTAGGGTTTACAAAGAATGGTGTGAAAAGGAAAAACATCCAGTATGCGGCAGTCCTGTGGGCTGAAAATGCCTTGTTGATGCTAGAGGTCAGTGGAGAATGGGCCGACTGATTCAAGCTGATAGAAGAGCAACTTTGCCTGAAATAACCACTCGTTACAACCGAGGTATGCAGCAAAGCATTTGTGAAGCCACAACACGCACAACCTTGAGGCGGATGGGCTACAACAGCAGAAGACCCCACCGGGTACCACTCATCTCCACTACAAATAGGAAAAAGAGGCTACAATTTGCAAGAGCTCAACAAAATTGGACAGTTGAAGACTGGAAAAATTTTGCCTGGTCTGATGAGTCTCGATTTCTGTTGAGACATTCAGATGGTAGAGTCAGAATTTGGCATAAACAGAATGAGAACATGGATCCATCATGCCTTGTTACCACTGTGCAGGCTGCTGGTGGTGGTGTAATGGTGTGGGGGATGTTTTCTTGGCACACTTTAGGCCCCTTAGTGCCAATTGGGCATCGTTTAAATGCCACGACCTACCTGAGCATTGTTTCTGACCATGTCCATCCCTTTATGGCCACCATGTACCCATCCTCTGATGGCTACTTCCAGCAGGACAATGCACCATGTCACAAAGCTCGAATCATTTCAAATTGGTTTCTTGAACATGACAATGAGTTCACTGTACTAAAATGGCCCCCACAGTCACCAGATCTCAACCCAATAGAGCATCTTTGGGATGTGGTGGAACGGGAGCTTCGTGCCCTGGATGTGCATCCCACAAATCTCCATCAACTACAAGATGCTATCCTATCAATATGGGCCAACATTTCTAAAGAATGCTTTCAGCACCTTGTTGAATCAATGCCACGTAGAATTAAGGCAGTTCTGAAGGTGAAAGGGGTTCAAACACAGTATTAGTATGGTGTTCCTAATAATCCTTTAGGTGAGTATATATATATATATATACACTAGGGCTGTCAATCGATTAAATGGTGTCCCGATTAATTAATCACAAATACAAATATATGCTGCGAAAGCCCCTCATATAACAATAATGATGAATATAATGATGAAATGATTATGCACAGTTATCTTTAAATATTTTTTCATTATATATATATATATATATATATATATATATATATATATATTAGGGATGGTAAGATTCACAGATTCGCATCGGTGCATAAAAGTACATTTAAAAAGTGTGCATCAGATACAAGTTGACATTTGTATCGTGATGCATCATTTCTAACATATTTGCATTGGTAAAAAACGATTTATTTATATATTATTATTAGTAGATGCTCTATACTTTTATTATTTGGAAAGTGACCAATAATTTGTGAGCAATATTTTATATGTAGATTGATTTCTCCAGTGCGTTCTCTCATCACCACTGCTGCTGTGAATGTAATCGGTCCAATGGCGTTCTCCAATAATACGGGTGAAGGTCTCTGCGCGTTACTGTCTCTCTTGTTACGCAACACAACAATATTAAATGAAATACATTTTCTCTTATGTATTACTTCATTATTTCATCTGACTCCATATATGAAAAAGGTTTTAATGATATCTGAGCATCATTAAACGTGAGCGAATGTTTGATTTATTCTTTTAACTCCTTTAATTATATTTTACCCGTTCAGATTAGGAAACTATGTCGCTTTGAGGTCCTCGCATGTTTTTCTCTTTTACGCGGGTCTCACGATCACAAGCTCATCAGGTTTGGATCATCAAACAGAGGTAATTGCTATATACCTGAGATCGGTCACGTTCAAGTTCACACAATCAAAGATACTTCAGTATAGCCCCATGGAATTGCATCCACTTGAATGTAACTTAACGTTTTCTTCAGTAGAGGTCACGGCCACTATTACAGATGTAAGTTGACCAACATAACTTCTCTTATAATAGCTTTGGATTGGCCATGCGTCGTTTCCCACGTACACTTATCTGGAGAAACATCAAATTAAAACAGAGGTAAGACACCCAGATTTAGATTGGTCAAGCAGCGTTTGCTGTTCTAAACGGAAATTCCCTTTTTGTCTTTGCAAACCAAGTACACTTGAATCGATGCCAAATATTAGTCGTCACTAATCTGACGCAGACTTGCGGTAACATATGAATCGTTTAATCTGTTTGGGAAAACACAATGTCAGAGTCAGTCAGAATAAAATAAAATGTTGACAATTTATTGACCAGGTAAATAAAACAAGAATTCAAAATCCAATTCATAGAGTAAAATCATCGATCAATCAAATATAATAACAACAATTCGGAAATCGAATAATTTATAGAAATATTTACCTGGCAACTAAAACTACACACAGCGATCGTGAGGGAAGTCTACATACAGACTCCCCGAACCTTTTGCCCATTTTCCTTATAAACCCAGATAATTCAATATGCTTACCAAATGGTGGTGTCTGTCATTATAATTTGATTTTGATCCCCTATTGAGGGGTTCACAACTGTGGGATCAGAATTTGTAATTGAATGGGTTCTTGATTCCTGTAGATTTACATACAGGAGGAAGTTTGTATGGAGGATCTGGGGGAGGGCACACCTTTAAGAGGCACACCACATTTCTCATATGTTATAACTTCTTTTAGCTTTTCATTACGGCTGGGAAAATGAGACCAGTTTACCAGGCGCACTGAGACACTTTAAATGATACCAAATATGTATAGTTACTTTTTGTACACACTTAACATTGCATAGGTTTTTAGTGAGCTTTAAGTGAGGAGGAGAAGGGGGAGCTGATGAGACTGTAGAAGTGAGGTGTGAGCGTCACTGTTTGCTGCGTCTCGGATGTTGCTGTTACATATGCAAGAGAGAGTTCAGATGTTAATTCTCATGAGAGCCTTTCGTTTTCTCGAGGGGTAGCTCAGTCTTGCTGGCACCCGCCTTACATGAACATGACATCACACAACACTACGGAGACCACGGCGTGTCCTGAGAGTCACATAGAACAGGGGGAACCAACATGTCAATCGCGTTCTACCAGCCGATCACAAAGGCAATGCTGGTAGATCGCATTGTGTTGAATCGAATCGAAATCAGATCGCACTGCATCGTAATAGGGGTGAATCGTATCATATCGGTAGCTGCTTCATATGTATATTTAATATATCATATCATTGGCTATGCATCGGCCTCAGTTATGGAGATGCACATCCCTAATATATATATATATACAGGGTTTCCCGCAGAAAATGTGTTAGTTGAGGTGGTGGGTGGTGGTGGTGGAAGGGGGTGGTGGTGGGGGGTGTATTTGGAATTGCATAACTCCTGACACAAATACTGAAACTTGAGTCATATCTTTTTAATGATGTATTAGTTTGTCAAGGTAATAACATTACATCTAATAGTCCGTCAAAATGTGGAAAGCTTATTACAATCACTGCTTATGGCAGAGCCACAGATTTCATTGCAAAATAGAGCAATAAGCCTGACTATACTGTTTTAAATATAGTAAATCACTTAATGTTACCCTTTTGTTTTGTTTTTTAACTGTTGTATAAAATCAATGTCACATTTGAAATCGTGTGGATATTCGGGAAACATTGCATCAACATTAAAAACACTGCTGGGATATCAGGCTGCATTTTGTTCGCACAAACAGCGCAAGCGGCTCGTGACAGAACACAGGCCGACTGAATGACACTTCAATTTAAGTTGACAATCTCAAATGAAGATTGCTGAACTCCAGCTCGTCTGTGTTTTCAGATCATCCGCGCTTCTTGCGTTAAGCTGCGTACACACTGCCAGCGACTTTATCGCTGCAGGTCGCCAGTGGCTGGCGGTGAAGTCGCTAGTGGGTGTTCCCACTACTGGTTGCCTAGTAACGTTTATAAATGACATTCACGGATGTCATTCCATTGCTGTTGACAGCGAATCTCTTTTCTTGCCACTAAAAACAAACATTTTGGAGGGAAAAGACTAAATATAAATGGAATCAGTACATAAAATGCTTTATATCAAAGATGAATGAGAAACAAGTCGTGCTGTTTGCCAGAGTGGCTGTTTATCTGCGGCGAAAATGCAAATGCCGTTCTGTCTGGGTCCATAAAATCCCCGCGATCTCAGATACACCGTTCCACGCAGTATTTTTCTTAAAAATGTCCTTGTACGTGGGAAGAGACATATCATAGAGCACTGGAAAATTTCTAACATCAAGAATTAGCCTTTCATCCATCTTTCCGTTACTGCAGGAACTGAGAGAGAGAGAGAGAGAGAGAGAGAGAAGGATCACGTGAGCTCTCCCGTCTTCTCTCCTATTGGCTGTCGCTTCCGTTAGTCGCTCCAAAGTTGAACTTTTCTCAACTTTGTCGCGTCGCTGGACACGCCCACATCTAGCGCCAACGGTCGCGACAGCTCGTGTCGCCGGAAGTCGCTGTGCTCGCATTGAAAATGAATGGTATTGAGTCGCTGTCGCGCGCGATGTCGCTGGCAGTGTGTACGCACCTTTAGAGAGCGCGCGCGCATGATTGCCAGATACTATTGAAAAGACCGGGTAGAAAGCATGTTCTTTTAACAGAAAAGCTCTGATTTGGGGTTTAAATGATTGAATTCTGGCATTAAACTGAAACGTTCCCACTTCAGACGACAAACTATGCTTGGCTACAATCTTGTTCTGCAATTCACTTGCCTAGTAACCATAGTAACGGTACGCACGCGTTCGCGCTTTCTGCTATGACGTGGAGTGCGGGATGCACTCAACGTTGCATGAATTTTTAATTAGCCTGCATTAGTAACAGTTAATTTTGTTATGGTATGAACTTAATCCTAGTAAAGGCAAAAAATATATAATACCTTTGTAACGAAATCCAAGGCTTTTAAGGCCTTAATTTGAGATTATTTTTCAATGCTTTTAAGATCCTGCAGGTACCCTGGTTAATGTGTCTTGTCCCCTCACAATGACAGTAAATTAATTATTAGGCTACATTACATCAGTCACGTCACATTAGTTAATAACTAAAAGTTTATTAATTTGCCTGATTATTTTTGTGATTCGTTTAACATTTATGACATAAAAAAACTGTCAAATAGCAAATGTTTAGTTTAGCAACTTACATCTTATCTCGCACTTGACCGACAGTAAACTGAAGCGCGTCGAGTCGCTCCTTTAAGGTGCGTACACACTGCCAGCGACATCGCGCGCGACAGCGACTCAATACCATTCATTTTCAATGCGAGCACAGCGACCGTTGGCGCTAGATGTGGGCGTGTCCAGCGACGCGACAAAGTTGAGAAAAGTTCAACTTTGGAGCGACTAACGGAAGCGACAGCCAATAGGAGAGAAGACGGGAGAGCTCACGTGATCCTTCTCTCTCTCTCTCTCTCAGTTCCTGCAGTAACGGAAAGATGGATGAAAGGCTAATTCTTGTTGTTAGAAATTTTCCAGTGCTATATGATATGTCTCTTCCCACGTACAAGGATATTTTTAAGAAAAATACTGCGTGGAAAGGTGTATCTGAGATCGCGGGGATTTTATGGACCGGCATTTGCATTTTCGCCGCAGATAAACAGCCGCTATGGCAAACAGCACGCATTGTTTCTCATTCATCTTTGATTTAAAGCATTTTATGTACTGATTCCATTTATATTTAGTCTTTTCCCTCCAAAATGTTTGTATTTAGTGGCAAGAAAAGAGATTCGCTGTCAACAGCAATGGAATGGCATCCGTGAATGTCATTTATAAACGTTACTAGGCAACCAGTAGTGGGAACACCCACTAGCGACTTCACCGCCAGCCACTGGCGACCTGCAGCGATAAAGTCGCTGGCAGTGTGTACGCACCTTTACTGTCGAGTCGCTCTGCTAAAATTTGCGCTGTGAACATAAAGCCCGCCTACTTTGATTTGATTGGTCATCTCAAATATTCTGACATTGACAAGCAGTGACAGACCAATGAGGCTCAGATGAACACACACACACACGCTCGGCGCAGCTGCGCAAGAACGCGCTGATAACAAGACTGAAGCGAACACGAAGGCTTATCACATATTTAAAGATGGAAAGGGAGAAAACAGGACAGAGTAACACGGCGAATATCGCTCATATATATATTTTTGACGACGTAGTTAAGGCGGCAGGCATGTGTTGCTTAGGCGGCCGCTTTAGTTTCAAAGTGCTGCGGGAAACCCTGTATATATATATCAAATAAAAAATATTCAGATAATTAAAATGTATTACATTCTTGTGGCAGAAGAGTTCATCATTAATAAGACAATACAAAAAGCAGATTTAGAATACAATGTATTGTTTATTACCATATTATTGATCATAAGTCAATCATTGGCATACAGTTCACAGCAATCCATTTCACAAGTGAATTTGTCAATCAGTTGGACATTTATTATGAGGACTTGTCAATCTACACCTGCGTCAGACATGCTTGTGTAGCGTCTCGGGTTCATTGCGTCATAAACGTAAAATGTTTAGGGCACTGTGTCAAGTTAAATCTAGTTTAATACTTAGAACACATATTGAGATCTCTTAGTTCGAATCAAGTATTTTGAACGCAAGAACATAACGCATGTCTGTTTTGTGGTGTCTGCTGAAGGGTTGTTTTGTTGACTGTATTTGTGTGTTGCTCGTTCGGCTATAATCTTCCTTATTACATTCCGGGGGCATTGCGATTAATTGCGTACATTTTTTTAATGCATTATTTTTTACAAAAGGAATCACACTGAAATAAAGTGTTAAATCGACAGCCCTAATATACACACATATATAAGTATTTTGACAGTGTAGGGAGAGCGACTCGAGTGCGTCATTCACAGTGCATCATAGGAGTGGGTGGAGCTTCAGAGCTCTTTTCTGATTGGTGGATCTTTCTATTCAGGATTATGGGTAGTGTAGTTCTTCACCAGGAATTCTACTGTTAAAAATGTCTTATTTTGTATAAATTTTTTTTATGAATATTAAATAATACAGACTGGTTGATGAGCAGCCTCAGAGCTCACAGTAGGTCTGTCTTTAAAGGTTTATAAGTTATAATTCAAAATGACTTCCCTTATAGAAAAAATAAAAGGGATTTTTACTTCTAGAAGTGCTCTATAGGTGTCAGTAGACCTCCATCATATCAGCCAAAAAAATAAACAAAATTTAAATAAAAAAATGACTGAGTGCACCTTTAAGGAGATAGTTTAAATAACTATTCACTCGCATTATATGGAAAAAAATTATTTGGCTTGCTGTCCACGGAGGAGGGGCTCGATGAAGCAGCTTCAACTCCAGCTCTGAAGTATCCCCCCCAGGACTATTAATAACACACGATGAAGTGGGGCAAAAAATGCCTAGGGTAAAGGTGGAGCTGGGGAGGTGGAGGGTTGCTAGAAACAGCTGAGACAGAAGAGAGGTAAACAGCTGCTTATATACTCTAGCTGTTAACTGAATGATTAGATGGACACGCACCTCCCGAAATTACGTTTAGGAACTTATATAAGATGTCATTCCCTTTAACAGTTTGTGAAACAGGCAGACACATTTTGAAAAAGTGAAGTAAAAAATGAAACTGATCCCGTCTGCTGTGTTGTAATACTGCAGTCGGTGGGAAATGGAGCAGAGCTGAAAGTTCTCTGTGTAGGACCGGGAGAGGTCTGCTCCACAGGAAGTGGAATCTCACTGGCCCACTGACCCTCCGGCTGTCTGTTAAAGAGCCCTCCATCACTAAAGAGGGTATATTTACCATAATATAGCAGTTATCATAACTTAATTAGCCATTAGTCTGTGATGTAAGTGACGTGAGAGTCTCTGCTCTGCTCCAGCCCTGTCATTTGCCCTGCGGGCGCTCTATGACCCAGAGGAACGCCCTGATGAGTGGGGAGAGGGCGTAATCGCCACTGCTGCTCTGCTGGGCATGTCAAACCTCTTCCACAAGTGAGTGTACACATTCATGCTGTCATGTGAGCAGTTATTATCCTTATGTTAACACATGATTTCAAATCAGTTATTTTGCAGTGACATGATGAACGTTATTGCACTGAAATATCTACTGGGTACTGTAGTGTACACTGGGGGCAATTGTAACTTACAATTGTAAAATTTTTCAGTCACATACAATGAGTGAACACACTAAGCACATGATACTGTAAGTGTAGGTCATTGAAGTGACGTATTTATGTCTAGTGTTTTTTACTCTCTTAAGTTATAATGCATTTTTATTTAACTGTATGTCTATGTTAGCACCTTATAGTAGTTCACCCAAAAATGAAAATTCTCTCATCATTTACCAACCCTCATGCCATCCCAGATGTGAATGACTTCCTTTTTTCAGAACACATTTAAAGAAAAATAGAACAATATCTCCACTCAGTAGGTCCTTATAATGGATGTTTATGATAACACGATATTTGATGCTCCAAAAAGCACAGTGTAACGCAGTTCAGTGGAAAGGAGGAGCCGAGAACCGGCTTGGCAATGTAAATAATATTATAATGATAAACAAAAGACAAACACACACATGACGGACATGTTCGTAAACAATCTCTCTCTCCAGCGCAATCCTCCGCAGTCGGCCTTTATCCCTCTCGGAGGCTTGATTAGCCTGATAAGGGACCGGGTGTGTACGATCACGACCCCGCCCCGACCTCCGCCCTGCCACATTCCTCCCTCGTTCTCTCAGGCTGGGGAGCCCGGCATGACGTACAGCCCCCCCTCACTCCCTGGGAGGGGCGTGCCTTTCGCCCCGTCTACCGGCAGGTCATCCCCATCTACCTGGGTGAGGGAGGGGACAAGGGCTGGGAAACAGAAATAATAAAAATGGGGTAATTCCTGTAACAGTGTAGTACCCCCCCAACAAAAACACTGTAAAATTTAAACGAGAGGGAAAAGGCCAACGTGGAGCGGCAGTGAGAGAGAGAGAGAGAGAGAGAGAGAGAGAGAGAGAGAGAGAGATGAGAAAAAACAAAAAAACACTTACTTGCCAGTTATCCGATATGCTGTAGCTTGTTCCTCGGCTACTCCTCCACCCTCTAACGGATGACAGCCGCGCCTCTCCGGGCGGATCGGAGGCAGCCCTCCAGCCCGCCGCGTTCTTGGGGAACAGAAGGGCTCTCCCCCGGCCCTGGCAACGGTTCTCCCACTCCAGGCGGTCGGCAGTGAGCCCCTCCCCGCTCGTGGTCGGCGGTCTCAGACCCCGCCGCGTTTCAGCGGCTAGTAGGGGACTCCTCCACCCCTGGCAGCGGCCCTGACCACTCCAGGTGGTCGGTTAGGAGCCCCTTCTCCCCTTGTGGTCGGCGGCCATTCTCTCCGCTTCCAGGCGGGCGCGCTCCTCGTCCCCCGGCAGATCTGCTCCTTTGGTGTGGAAGGTAGTGGCGAGAACTCTACTATGGCGTATCCCTCCTGCTTCCTGGGTTTCGGCACCAGTGTAACACATACGTATGATCATCAGAGCAAAATATGGCAGGTAGATTTGAGTAATCTTTCATTTCTGAAGAGAAACATTTTTATAAATAACAAAAGTGAAACGCATGATTCCTGACCCTCTCTACTACACACAAGTTTACTCTATGTGTGTGTAATGTTTAACATTAAATGATTAATGCTCTTTCTAGAGAAGTTTGTGGTTCAATTCCAGATGGATTCATAACAGGAAGTTAGGTGGAATTGGATGAGTTGACACTGCACTGCTGCCAGTCACTGCATTTATTTTCCCCATTAAACCTGATTCCTCCCTACTGTGTTTCAAAGACAAAATGCATTACATTACAATTCTTTACTCCCTTGGCTGTTGGTGCATCAATTTGTAAGCTGAAAAGGAAACATTTTACCCAAACATGTCTAGTTTCACTATGTCATGTCAAATATGGTATTCTTTTCATTTTATTGTGTCTGACAAATGTATATGATTGACAGGTGTCTTAAAGAGATGTTGATGAATATCTCAGCATCAACCGTTTGCAGTTTTCATCAGGTGTCCTGTAAGGTAAAAAATATATTTTCTCTTGAGATTTTGACTGTGACCAGCAGATGGAGACTTTGGACTGCATTTTCTGTGTCTAAATCTGTGTGTGTTCTTCAGTTTAAAGACACGGGTCTGCAGACAGCTTGTGAGCGCTGGTTAGAGCTGTTCTTAGTCACCGAGCTCTCCTGTCACATCACACTCAAAGACTTGACCTTTGACCTCCTGCTCAAGACTCTGTGTTCCCCAAGGTCTCATACTTTTTCTTTTTGACCTCTACAAATGAGTCAGTGACAAATCACAATCATACATTTTGAAAAGCAGGTTGTTGTGTTATGATGTGTTTGGAGTCAAATCTCATGAAGCCTGTCAAGAACAAGGTCATATTTCTCTGTATTTGACTTTTTTCATAAAGAAATTATAATTTTTTAGGACTTTTAGGTTTTGCATTCATTTTATATCTTATTACTGTAACAGGGGTTTATCTGAAACTCTCTTTATTCTAAATTATAATTATCATTTGAACTTTATTCTCATTACTGTGAAGTCAGTACAACAAATACTGCCTTGGTGTATAACTATTAAACAATATATCAATATATTAACAAACAGCAGCATTACAGACCATTTTGATCCACACTACAGTATCAATAACAATTTGTGGGGCAAATATGTGTATTTCTATGAAAAGGTCACAGTGTCAGAAAATAACTTTTACATTTAGGGGCAATATTTGTCCTCTGGATCTGATTTTCAGGGGTATTGAGACCTTTATGAGAGGTATGTTTTATTTCTAACCAAAATGTGTCAAATACATACATTTAATCAAATCATTAAAACAAATTCTCAACATTGACAATTTATTACCTCTTACTTAAGATATCATATATATATAATGAGGACTTCAATAAAATATTAGAATTATAGCAGATATTACATTTTTTTTTTTTTAATAAATCATTACAAAGGGACTTTTTTTGTCCTCACATTTAGAAATTTGGTGGCATTTTTGTCACTTTTACAACATTATTGCCCTGAGACCCCTTAGATTTGTGAGTCTGGTCAAAAATACAGAACAGGCTTCTATATACTTTTATATCAATGCTCTTAAGAGGCTTTGTGGGATTTACTCCATTATATGTTTGTGCTTTACCATATTCAAAGTACTTTTAACTATACATGTAATGATGTGCAGAATTATGAGTCAAGAGTAGAGGATCTAAACACAACAGTTTTAATAATAAAAAAATGCAATACAAACATTGGAAACAAGAAAGAAAAGAAACCAAAATCCTCTCACTACAGCCTGAAAGGAAAACAACTGACAATGAATACTGGGGAACATGGGGACTAAATACACATTGAACTAATGATGAAATGAGGGACACCTGACACTAATGAATACAAGGACAAAGACAATGGAAAATCTACAAAAACCATATACCAACTAAAGACAAGGAAACAATGTGGTGACCTCTGGTGGTCATCAGGATAATCATTACAGAGTCACGTCATTTTTATTTGTTTAGCGGCTTTCACAACACACATTGTTTCAAAGCAGCTTTACAGAAAATTAAGCATTAACAGAAGATAAAACTGTAATGTCTATAATGGCGATGAGTCATCATTGTGTAGTTTGATAAAATACGATTGGTAATTGTTTTAAATTTTAAAATAAGTAATTCATTAGTAAATGTATTCAGACACCCAGTGAGAAAAAGGACAAAGATCCAAGCGAGTGTAAGAGTTAACTTGGAGGAGCTTGACGAGGTAATTAAGGCCCTGCCTACAGGCAAGTCTCTGGGGCCAGATGGCTTTGTTGCTGGATTTTTTAGATCTTATGTTACAGAATTGGCTCCACTTTTGTTTGAAGTTTATATGGAAACATTAAAGAATGGAAAGCTTCCGCCAACCATGACACAAGCCCGGATCAGTCTGATACTAAAAAACGACTAAGATCCAAGCGAGTGAAAAAGTTACCGTCCATATTCCCTGATCCAGCTACATGTTAAAATATTGTCAAAAATTCTGGCTAACTGATTAAGTAAAGTTATGACATCTCTTATACATATAGATCAGGTGGGGTTTATTCGGAGCCGCAGTTCTTCTGATAACATTAGGTGTCTCATCAATATCATGTGGTCAGTGGCGAATGATCAGACTCCAGTTGCTGTCATCTCACTTGATGCCGAAAAGGCGTTTGATATGGTAGAATGGGATTGTCTTTTAAAGATTTTTTTAGATATATGGGTTCAGGAATACTTTTATTGGATGGATTTAGTTACTTTATAGACACCCTGTAGCGGCGGTACAAACAAATGGATACATTTCAGATAATTTTACTCTGGACAGAGGCACACGGGAGGGTTGCCCTCTTTCCCCATTATTGTTCTGTCTTTCCTGGAACCATTAGCAGCTGCGATAAGAAAGGATGATGATTTTCCAGGGGTGATTGCGGGAGGTGTGGCACATAAGCTTTTGCTTGACGCTGATGATATTTTATTATTTGTCTCTGAACCAACTAGATCTGTGCCTTGCCTCCACAGATTTATTAATTCCTTTTCTAAGTTCTCGGGATATAGTGTTAATTGGGCTAAATCCAAAGCTTTGGCTCTGACAGCGTATTGCCTAGTAACAGCTTTTCAACCAGGTGTCCTCCAGTGGCCCAAACAGGGCATTTAGTATTTGGGCATTTTATTCCCAGCAAATTTGTGTGATTTAGTTAGAGTTCATTTTGACCCTTTAATAAAACGTTTTTCAAGCGATGTGGGCAGGTGGGCTTCAGTACATTTATCTATGATTGGGAAGGTTAATGTTATTAAAATGAATTGTATTCCAAAATTCAACTTCTGCAGTCTCTCCCTATAGATGTCCCCCTCTCTTATTTCAAGCAATTTGATAGCATAGCGAAGTCCTTCATTTGGAATGGTAAACGTCCCAGGCTACATTTCAATAAGTTACATAGGCCGATTGACAAAGGTGGGCTAGGCCAACACAAGATATTGTTTCATTATTATGCATTCGGTCTCAGACATTTGACTTGTTGGTCACTTCCACCTGAGAGAGCCCCTCCCTGGTTTTGTGTTGAACAGGAAGTTCTTGCCCCTATTTCACCATTGCAAAGCCTTTGTATCATTCAAACTGGAGAATTTAAATTACACCCTGTTATCTCGCATTGGCACTCAGTATTTAATTTGGACATTTATATAAATGTTGCCTCGTGCATATGGCTGAACCCAAAATGACGTATTAATAAGTCCACTTTCTGCTGATCGGAGTGGATTGTGAGGGGGCTACTACACTTGGTACCTATATGGAGTGTTGAGTTCCTTTGAAAATTTGGTTCAACATTTTGAATTCCCAGATCTCAGTTCTATTGGCATTTACAGCTGTGCCACCAGCTCTAAAAAACATCAAGTCTACATCTAGAGATGCAGGGGTTCGCCTTATGCAATTCAACATTTTATATAAATTCTATTGGACCCCCTCTAGATTGTATAGGCTTGGTCTTAAAGACACCTGCTGGTGAAGCCAATCAGAAGATGGAGACACAAACCATGATGTTTGGGAGTGTGTTAAGATCCAAGAATTTTGGCTGAAAGTTCAGAGTTGTTTGTGTGACGTTTTGGGCACTCAAATTTGTGTATTTTGACAGACTCTGTATTTTGGGCTATGGGGCAGTCATAAATAGGGCAACGGCGTCCGTGGCCATGAGTGATGGCATTGGCACAACCTCCACAACCATGAGAGCGTACAGTAACTGGAGAGCAGGGGCCCTTCTCCTCCTCCTCCTCTTGTGGACAGCTGGGAGCACTGCTGCGGAAATGGCCAAAGCTTTGGGTGGTGGCTCTGGGATGGCCGAGGCTTCAGGCGCTGGCTCATTGAACAGGGCAGGTGCGGGTGCTGGCTCATTTATCAGGGCAGGCGTTGGCAATGGGACCATGATAAGAGTAACTGGCAATATAGAGGGCGTTGGACCACCAAAGTTGTGATCACTGGGACCACTGGAGCTGAGACCACTGGAGCTGGGAACGCAGTGGTCAAGGTGGTGTTATTTTCACTTGTAGGGTATACACTCAACAGAGTGAACTGAATGTACTCCCTCCATGTGAGTTCTCCCATCTCGTGCTCTCATAATTGTTCAAGCCGAACAGATGAGAGTCAGTCCAGTTAGACCGGCTTGCTAAAGCCAAAAAGCGAATCGAACATTCCTAAAAACAAAGACCTGCCCAGCAATTCTGCTGCTAGATCCATAAAAGTTGGTCAGTTATTCTGTAATGATGTGCAGAATGATAAGTCAAGAGGACAGGATCTAAATGCAGCAGCTTTAATGAAAAATGCAATACAAACATTGGAAACAAGAAACAAAAGAAACCAAAATCCTCTCACTACAGCCTGAAAGGAAAACAACTGATAATAAATACTGGGGAACATGGGGACTAAATACACATTGAACTAATGATGAAATGAGGGACACCTGACACTAATGAATACAAGGACAAAGACAATGGAAAATCTACAAAAACCATAAACCAACTAAAGACAAGGAATTTAATGTGGTGACCTCTGGTGGTCATCATGATAATCATTACAGTATGTAAAATACTACAAACTACAAAAACACTGCTGGAAATATCTGTGTATGATCAGTTTTGGAATTATACATTTAATCTAAGCTCCCAACCATCCATGTGTATTCACTAATATTTACTGCTATAAATCACTTCATTATTATTATTACTATTATTATTATTATATTAACTTTAAATTGCTTAAACCCATCATAGTAAATCAACAGCAGTGTTAACCCTAAGGCGTACACAAAGAAAGAAATCAGCTAAAAATTACTCTCTAAAATAATAATCAGATTACTTTACTGATTACTTCAAAACATTACTAATTACTTTACTTCTGAAACAATTCAAAATAATATATGTATTTCCTCCTCAATCATTGTTGCACACAAGTAATACACTCGTTATGTTTCTAAGTAAGTAGTAATCCAAGGATTGTACTTAACTAGTAATTAACTTGATCAAAAAAAATCAGTAAATGTTATCTGATTACAAGAATTTAAAATATAATGTTTTACACTACTTTTGGACTTAAGGTTATTATATGACCATAACAAATGACTTTGTAATCAGATATCAGTGATGAACAAGACACTAATGGGGATTTTCCACTGCACGGTAGGCCTACAGCTCGACTCGACTCGACTCTGCTCGCTTTTTTGGGGTTTTCTCCTCCTTTTTAGTACCACCTTAGTTGAGCTTCCAAGCGAGCTGAGATGATAATACATGTGATGTCAAAACCCTGTAGATCACTGATTGGTCAGAGAGAATCGTCACTATCGCCGTCACTGGATTTGTGACACGGGACATCAACCCGCTAGTTTTAAAGTTAGCAACAGCGATAGCAGTATCATTTGTTCACGCGACTTTCGAATTGTTAAAAGAAACGGCTGTGCACAAAACCACGCCATGGTCAATGAACGAGGTGCAGACGTTCCTCTCATTAGCGACGAACGAAACGACGTGAAACGAAAAAGTTTTTCAGGAACCTACCAACAGTGTAGTGAAAAGTAAAAAGTTTTTTTAAAAGTGACTACAGAACTATCAAGGGCCACAACAGCCAGAGTGGTTCAAACAGAAGAAAGTGGAAGTGGTTCGACCAAATGGATGCTATCTATGGCAATACACAGATGGGAGTGAGAGTTGGCGTCCATGATGGAGGATGGTATGTTTTGTTACGCTAACTCTATATTCTGCTTGAAAGCTTCACTTTATTTAGTTGACCAGCTACTGGAAATCTTGCTTCTAAAACAATCAGGCCAATTTAACTGTTACACTCGTGTAAAATCACCATGCAACAACTGCTTTATGCAGCACAATGAGCTAGTAGCTAACAGTTAGCGGTCGTGTTATTGTTTATGGTCAGTAATGTTTGTGTCGTGTTTAAGATGATGTCACAACTGTAGAGGCAGCGCAGCTATGGCGATCATCCTATAATCCCACCCACGTTGAGGCGGCATGAAGAGCTGTGGAAAAGCAACCTCAGAAAGTAAAGCTAGCAGAGTCGAGTCGAACCGTAACCTGCAGTGGAAGAGTGCCATAATATGGTGCTTTTTTCTCTCTGTGTGCAGACTGTTTACATGTAGTGAGTATGATGTGTTGAGAGCAGTGCTGTATTGGCTTTACCTGCAGTTAAACCCCCTCAAACAGACACTACCTTCTCATAGCACCATCATCAACTTCTTCTCCAGGTAGATATTTATTACAGTTTCACACTTATATTGTCAGTTATCACCCACCCATCCTAAGAACTACAGACCAGATAGTACTATTGTAGTATAATTACAGAAATAATGTGAAACTGTGTTTGTTATGGACATTAATTCAGTCATGGCACATGTGTGCTTTATTGTGTACATAAGGAATGACTGTTTTGATGTACATAGTATGTTTTATCATGTATTTATACTTCATATGCTTAACTTACAATATGGAAGTCTGTTGGGCAAGTCATTGCACTGGGATTAATGTTGAAATACAGTCTGACTTAAGACTTAAAAATTGTATGTGTTAACATGAGACTAGTGTGATAAATTTGCTTTAAATTTAAAATGTACTAACCTTGGTTGTGCACAGTTATATCTACTGTTTAAACTCCTGTCGTGGAAAGCCTGTACACTTGGTAGGGCTGCACGATTATAGTAAAAATCATAGTTGTCGATTATTGCCCTGGATATTGTAATCACGATTATTAATGTCGATTAAAATATAAAATTACCGTGACGTCACAAAGTAAGCAACCGTGTGGTTCTTCAGAGTAGCAGATTTAAATGGTGGATATGAGCTGCGCTCCAGTCTTTAAGCATTATATTGTATTTTATATTGTAATAATGTTTGTTAAAGGCAAATAAAAATGATTTTAAATGGATATCTGTGGTATAGAATAAATTAAATTATTGCTAAATTACTGCTTAAATCATTAATTCACGTACAGTAAATAATATGGCATATTCAAAATTCAAACTTATTAACAGCCGATTTAAATTGGCCAAGATACTCTGTTCAGTAAGACCTTTCATGGAGAGACGGGGGACCATTCATCCCGTTAGATCTTCAATGGTGATCTCGTTCATGTAAGATCATCGTTAGATCATTTTTGGCCTCAGTGGTTGCACTTTGGTAATTAAAAACAGTCATTTGCTATCGGAGTTTGTGCGATTCGTGAAAATGTTAAAACTACCAATACCAGCTGAGTGGCAAATGGGTCTTATTAGAGCAGACACGATAACAATGACGGTGATTTCTGAAATGTGCTATGTTGGCTACACCTCCAAAACAAACTGAGAACTGTTAAGCTGAATTACTTTATTGCTATTTTATACAAATCAAATTGACATTGGCCTACTTATTACCGTGACAAAACAAACCTTTAGTTACATTTTTAATACATTGTACACAGAAATCGAGCAATGCGACAAACTCTCCCATTACAATGACTGCTGTCACTCACTGCAGGTTTACACTGTTTGAGATCTGCATTTCGACGTCAGCTCAATGACGCTCCGGACACTGTTCTGCACTCTCACGAATGCTGTCATTAAAAACAAAGCTGTCTAATCAGCATAAAAAATCAATTATTTACGTCACGTCTGTGCCTTGATTAGAACGGGAGTGTTTTAGTTTTGTCGTGTTGATCATTTTCAGTGTATGTAACATCTACGTTCATAGCGAGCGGTGCAATATGCAATGAATCCAAAGTTCTTTTCGCTCTTGTTCTACAGCTTCTTTTCAAGTGTCAGGTGATGTTTCTTCATTATTACTTTTTCGTGTGCCACACGAACAGAGCTAGAACATAAAGCAAGCATCTGGGCATTCAGGATCAGTAGTAATTACTGATAGGACTAATCTAAGCGGCTCTAATTGGCCATTGACGTTTCATTGCTCAGCAGACATGTTAGTGATTGGTTAGAATACTCAACCTCTGCAAAAACACGCTGTAAATATAATCCATTGATGGAACAGGAGCAAACTTAAATTGAATGCTGTAATTGTCAATTTTCACAATTACATAATCGTGGCAGCCGTAATCGTTATTGCGATTAGTTTTCGATTAATTGTGCAGCCCTAAAACTTGGTAACATTGACACGATACACACAAGGATACCCGAAAGTAACATGAAATAACTCATGTTAACTCATAAAAGTCTGTAAAGTATAATGTGCAGCATTGCCACCCATATTTCAGCCATCTGGGTTCTGGAAGTTTTTTCCCCATTAATTTCTTCCTTAGTGATTTCATAAAATCCTTCATAAAAGAGGTGAAACACAATACTACAAACTGTCATTTGAAGTAAAGAAGTATTCAAAATCAGACAAAAACACAAAGGTACAAGACTGTGTACTTAACATCTTTAATGAGGAAATGAATACAATCCCAAGAACTAATACAAATATAACATTTAAAATGGTTGATTATAGGCATATTTAATTTTATTGCAAATTATTTAGATATACACAAATATTTAAGTAGTTTGAGAGTGTAGGGGGAGTGACTTGATTGTGTCATTCACAGTGCCTCATAGGAGTGGGCGGAGCTGCAGAGCTCTACTCTGACTGGTTGAACTTTCTCTTCAGGATCATGGGTAGTGTAGTTCTTCACCAGGAATTCTGCTATTTAAAGAGATTGTTCACCCCAAAATGAAAATTCCCTCATCATTTACTCACCCACATGCCATTCTTTCTTCTGCTGAACACAAATAAAGATTATTAGAAGAATATTTCAGATCTGTATGTCCTCACATATCAATGAATGTGCTCCAAAAAGCAGATAAAGTCTGCATAAACAAAATCCATCAGACTCCACAGGTTTTATCAATGGTACTTCTGAAGCAATCTAGTTGGTTTTGGGTGAGTATAGACCAAAATGTGACTCCTTTTTTACTGTACATCTTGTCATTGCAGTCTCTAGGCACAATCATGATTTCAAGCTCGATTACACTTCCTAGTGCTTGACGCATCCGCAGAGCGCTAAATGGCGCTATATGAAGCATAATTAAGCTTGAAATCATTCTCAAGGAGACAGCTGTCAAAATGTACAGTGAAAAAGGAGTTATATTTTGGTCAGTTCTCACCCAAAACCAACTGGATCACTTCAAAAGACACTTATTAAACCACTGGAGCCTGATGGATTATGTTTATGCTGAGGTTATGGGATTTTTAGAGCTTCAAAGGCCTGGACACCATTCAGTTGCATTGTGAGGACCTGCAGAGCTGAAATATTCTTCTAAAAATCTTCATTTTCATGTTCTGCGGAAGAACACAAGAAGTTGAAATAACGTAGACTGATGTGTTCGACAGAAACAAATATCATTGATTAACAGCCTCAGAGCTCACGGTAGGTCTGTCTTTAAAGGTTTATGAGTCATCATTATATTCAATTTGTCTATGGAGAAAATGAATGGGATTTGTTATTCCGGAGCAGACTGTTGTGGTCTAGTGATTACACAGAACAAACTCCACCCATGCTGTCCATCCATAGAGCTTAAGTTGTATTGTAACGGCATCATTCTTTTAATGACACCTCTCCATCATGTGTCTGTTTTAGGGACACAAGAGTTTTCTTGGAACAGCCTCTGGGACAAAAATACATGACTATCTTCAAAGCTCTTCGCCTGCATGGCATTACTGAATGTATGTATTTGATGCTAACACTGTTTGCAATGGACTGACTTCTTCAAAAACAATGTTAAAAGAAGCATGCATTCCCTGATTTTTCTAAAATCTCTTCTCTGATTTGGATGACCACTGGTTGTCTTAACTAAAAACTGAAAATCTGGCAAAGAGACCACGTCATATTTACTCCGACCCAAAGACATGACAACAGTATCAGCTACTAACAGCACATCTCACAAACACATGCACTCTACTTTATTACACTGGTGATGTGTGATGTTAAAATACATTCAGAATCAGAATAGTTTTTATTAGCCAGGTAAGATTACACTTACAAGGAATTGTATGTGGCAGTTGTAGACAGAGGACAGACATTAAGATATACAAACCTACTTATAAGTACAGACATGTAATACAATACAGTAAATACAAATATGTGCGAATACATAGATAGAGAAAAGCAAAGATGTGCAACAGTTTATAGCACATTTACGATTACATCAATATGGACTGTATGTATGGACAAAAGTGCAGACGTACAGATATACACTAAAAATGGCCAATGATATTAGACAGGGCAGCACCACATGTTCTTATGTGTTCAGGAAAGATACAGCTCTATTCTTGTGTCTTGTTCTAATGGACCTGAATCTCCTTCCTGATGGAAAATACAGTGGACAGGATGTAACGAGTCCTCGGTTATTTTAATTGTTCGCTTTCTGCATCAGGCCTCATACAGATCTTGGGTAGAAGGCAAACTAAAGCCAATGACCTTTTCAGCAGTCCTGATGATGCGCTGGAGTTTCATCCTCTCACATGTGGCAACTGATCCAAAAGACACAGTAAAGGATGAAGTCAGGACAGATTCTATGATGCTGTATAGAATTGTATCATCAGTGCTTGTGGGAGGTTGAACTTTCTTAGCTGCTGCAAAAAGTACATCCTTTTCTGTGCCTTCTTTGTAATGGAGGCAGAGTTATTGTCCCATTTTAGGTTGTGGGAGATTATTGTCCCTAGAAACATTAGGGATTTTTGACTGCAACAGGTGATCTATTGATGACTAGGGCGGAGTGAGGTTGGGGTGATCTTCTAAAGTCTTCAATCATCTTCACTGTCTTTGCAGCATTCAGCTCTTGGTTGTTAGCGCTGCACCAAGTCGCCTGACGTTCCACCTCCTGTCTGTGTGCAGACACATTGTGGTTTCTAATGAGGCAGATGAACATTGTAACATCTGCAAACTTTAAGAGCTTAACGGAGGGGTCCATAGAAGTGCAGTAGATGGTATATAAAGAGTAGAGCAGTACACAGCCCTATTGTGCCCCAGTGTTGAGAGTCAGAGGTGTATTTGCCTAGCTTCACACACTGCTTCCTATTTGTCAGAAGTCAGTGATCCAGAGACAGATGGAATTTAGCCTGCTGGGCCAACTTGGTTTGTAAAAGCTTGGGAATGATTGTATTAAACACAGAACTGAAGTCCACAAACAAAATCCTAACATATGATCCAGTGTTATCCAGATGATGTAAGATATAGTGCAGGCTCATGTTCACAGCATCCTCTGCTGAACTGCTGGCTCTGTAAGCAAACTGCAAGTGGTCTAGCCAGCGGTCCATGATGGTTTTAAGATAAGAAAGCACAAGTGTCTCAAAGGACAACTGAAGTCAAAGAAACTGGTCTGTAGTCATTTAGGCATGAGATCGTTTGCTTTTTGGGTACTGGGACAACTGGTAAAACAGGCTGTAACTTAGCACAGGGCCAGTGACCGATAGTCATTGGTGATTGTGTGTGTGTATGTGTGTGTTTTGGGGGGGGGGCGCATTTGTCTTGCATACAGGTATGAGGTGTGAATGGCTTTGGGAATACTTTATTTCAAATCTGCAGTCGAATGTGTTGAGGTTGTTGGTTAACTGGTTCGTGGAACAGTGTATTTTCTTTTTGTAGCTAATGTATGACGTTATTGTGTCTGTGTATTAAAAAACATTCTACTCAGTGGTCTCAAAGCAGCTTTAACTTCTCTATGGCCTCACTATTCCAAAATGTTACTGTGGTGATAACAGGCTTTACCGTTTTCAATTTTTGTCTGTATGCAGGAATTAGAAGAACGGCAGTCAGACTACCTGAGGACAGTGTGAGAAATAGGATAAGCATCTTTAATCATGGTGTAGCAGTGCATTTTACCCTCTCTGGTGGCACAAGTAACATGTTTTTTGTATTTTGGTCATTCTTGCATAAATTAGTGCTGTTTAATCTCCCATAATAATGAGTACCTGAAGAGTGTAAATGCTTTGAGCAACCTGACATGTAAGTTTGGGGTGTGTTTACCCGTTTGTCAATGGCTATGTTCCGAAAAGCATTCTCGCAGACTACGTATAATGTATGCATGCTGTTCATGGACACCCGGAGACCTAGGACAAATTTGGAATGGCATACCACCATACTGCTCTTACTATTTATATATATATATATATATATATATTTTTTTTTCTCTCCTCTTTTTCTCCCAATTTGGAATGTCCAATTCCCAATTTTGCCTTTGTGGTGGCGTAGTGACTCACCTCAATCTGGGTGGCGATCTCAGTTGCCATGGAATCTGAGACCATCAACCAACACATCTTATCACGTGGCTCGTTGAGCGTGTTACCACAGAGATATGCGGCCTCTACACACGAGTCACCACGTGCCCCACCAAGAGTGAACCACATTATAGCAATCATGAGGAGGTTACCCCATGTGACTCTACCCTCCCTAGCAACTGGGCCAATTTGGTTGCTTAGGAGACCTGCCTAAACTCACTCAGCACACCCTGAATTAAAACTTGCGAACTCCAGGGGTGACAGCATATTTACCACTGAGCTACCCAGGCCCCTGGGAATATGTTTAATATCTAGACATTTAAAATTTAGCTGTAGATGAGAAAATTAGATTAGAAATTATTTCCAATTTTATGTGTTGAGTTTCTGTGTTTGTGTCAGGGCCACATCTACAGGAGCTGCAGAACATCAGAGTGTTTCCTCAATCCTGCCTTCTGCACATCCTGTCCAAACACTACCACACTGTGAGTGTCTATACAGACTACAAACACCAGCTTCAACACATACTGCACAAATCATGGGCTTAATCAGAAGCCATAAACAGACTTGTTTTCCAGACAGAATATTTAAGCATCCTTAAAACAAGATACATGATGTAAGGAAAATTGTAACAAGTGACTTTTTCTTACCCTATTGGCAAAAAGATTGATTTGGTTTAAGTGTAAACCTCACTTAAAACTTGAAAACAAGACAAAAAGTACTGATTACAAAAGTGCCGTTTTGCAATCCAGAGGCATTATATTTCATGAGCTGCTTATGGTTAGACACAGCATTGCTGATTGTTTTGTACAGAGTGAGAAGTAATTCATTAGCTTCATTTAAGCTGAAAAATCTGTGATTTATTTCCTGTAGCTTTACAGTGGGGGTGACACAGCCATGACTGACTTCTCCAAACAAGCGGTCCGGTTCGGAATGATTGTGGACAGGGTGCGGTACACTCAAGCCATTTGTAATGTCATAATGATCCAGTTCTTAGATGCAGAGCATTATTACACCCATAATGCCTTTCTGTCCTTAAATCGTATTCTTTTCTATTCCTCATTTACAGCATGATTAAATGTGACAGTTACAAGATGGCAAAATGTAATCCATGCTTAGCCTTTCATTGTTTGCTTTTAGTGCAAAAGTGTTTTGTGTTTATGTGCTTTTCACTGTTACGCTGTAGGAACAGGATTGCTGTACTCAGACCATCAGCCTCTACGGCTTTTACTTTCTTCTAAAGGCTGCTAAAGTGGGCAAAGAAGATACATACAGCTTCTCCATTGAGGTCAGAACACTCGCAGCTTCATAAATGTCCACCCATCAAGGCCTTCATCACATCTTGATGTTTTATCCAATGTCTCCAACAGATGGCACTGCGAGATGCATGATATTTCCATTGTATTTAAAGGAATAGTTCACCCAAAAATGATAATTCTCTCATCATTTCCTCAGTCTCATACTCATATAACTTTCTTTGTTTTGTGGAACACAAATGAAGTTATTTTATAAGATCTATGAGGTGTTTTTGTTCATACAATGCAAATGGTCATGAAGTCAATGGGGTCCAACACTTAAATCTCCAAAAAGTACATAAAGAGGTCATAAAGGTAATCCATTCCAGACGCCAGTAATTTAATCTTCTAATCTATATGTCTTCTGAAGCAATATAATCGCTATATAAAATATCAAATATAAATCTAAATATAAAGCATATTTGACAGTATACATGTGTGATTTTTCTCAAAGAAAAAAAATATGATACCTGAATTTTCAGTTTTGGGTGAACTATTACGTAAAATATGGATTTCCCTATACCTTCTGTCACTCTTGCTCCATGTAGAGGTTAAGACACTGGGACACGGCTCTGTCACAGTCTTTTATTGTGACTCGTCCGTTCTGTATGAGGTCTGAACGATTAGTGTGCTATCAGATCACAGTGCAAAGCTCCGCCAGCGGCTCATGGCAAGAGCACAGCAGTGGACCTGTCAATCAAGAGTTTGGCTTATGTAAACGCCGCAGTAGAAGCAAGGTACACACACACACATTTAATGAGACAATGACAACAATACACTTCATGACAGATGCCTCTGGGCTAAATTTGTGTTATTTGCCTTTTTTAACAGGTGTTTCAAATTGAGAAACTTTCTGCACCCATCCTGGTGATGTTTGCTTTGGCATTCCCATTGTGATGTTTCAAATGTCTCCACTCACATAAAACACACACACTATACTAAATTATACATAGGTAATGCGCTTGCTTGAAATGCATAATTCATTATTGATCCATGCAAACCTTTCTAAAGATTGATTGCCCCATTACAGTAAATTAAAATGTGAGTTTTAATCACACTTTGCACTCTATGTCTATGGTATGCATGAAATGTGCCAGTGCAAATTAAGGATATTTGACTCAACAAAAATACTTTGGATCCAGGTTAGGGCAGTACACATACTGGTGCTGGTGATGCAAAAAAATATATTAGCACACAGAAGAGTGTAGTCAGTTTTCTTCTTCTATTTTTTGATTACCGTAAGCTGCACTACGGACTTTAAAGGGATCCTGGAATATATTTCGGTCACAATTATGCACATTATGTAGTATAGAGATCAGGCAATATGTCATTATTGAAACATGCCTGTTGATATTGTAGCTAAAATATTCCCAAATTACAGTAATTGATATTGCATCAAATGAAAATTGGACACTAACTGAATCAAATTAAATATTCAATTTTATTGATAGCCTAACAGCATACAGTATTTCATAATTAGGGGCCAATCACTGAAAGTGTGTAGGCACCTGATGCATTCATTAGTGTTGTTCTTCTTTCGTGTATAGCGTACCAACTAATTTGATGGCAAGTCGCCAAAATGCATCCATATTTTCATGAAACTTTGTGTGTCATAATGATCCAACCCTTATCTCACCATGTAAATTTGGTGACAGCGCCACCTATTGGTTTTTGTTGTAAAAGTTTTGGTTTAAAAATGAACAAATTACAATTATTGATTGAGTACATAAACAATTCACTACTATAAGCCTGTAAATATGATTTGTATTTTGGCGTACATCCTTGCGTCATTACATCATGTCTGCACACAGGACAGGACAGCATCACTGCAGTCTAGATGGATGTATATCTGTTATCCCTTTGGTGAAGATGATTACCTGCTATAATGCTGGATATGTTTTCTGGTTGTATCTACATTGTCCGGTGAATTTAGTGTGACATATTTATGTAGGACTTCTAAAATTAACTTCTTGCAATTGTTATTTTGTATATTTAAGCTTATTATTCTTATGTTGAAAAAAGTATATTTTATCCCCATCATTATTGAATCCTCATTTTATGTTTTAATTTATGTGTTATTGTGTACATTCATAGACATATTATTGTAATAACAGAGGCTGGACAATACAGTTTGAAAAAATTGCCCAGGGCACAAGCTAGAACTGCTTGCTTTAAAAAATAAAAAAGTATTTGGTCAGCATACATGATTACTTTTGAATGGCTGTCAATGAATAAAGATGCTTTTTGCCCTGATAATAGTGTAATTCTGATATCTACAGTACCGGCAGGGCTTGTCCATACATACCAGCCAAACACTGAAACTTTGGTTCCCCGTCTGTCGCTCTCTCCATGTTGTGTCGGAGAAGCAACACTAGGGGTCTCTCTTGAGCGCCGAATATGCCTCTGATCCATTGAAAAAAGGCCAATGAGAAGTTGGCAGTCAGTATTTGCATACCCCGCCCCCGGACATACAGGTATAAAGGAGAGGCAAATACTAGAGTTCATTCAGAAATTTTCTTCGGAGCCAATGGTTGTGCATGCTGTTCGCAGTGAAACACACCCGTTCCTGTATTCCTCTGACGCTACTGCATGCTGTTGGATTGAGGGCGCATTACAGCAGCGATTCTTCTCCTTGCACGGCAGTGCATATTGCCCCTGGGCGCTTCGACAGCGCAGTATAAAAACTCAGACGAGTTTTAAAAGAGTAATTTTCTTTAAAAGAGTGATTTTCTTTAAAAGAGTAATTTTCTCTAAAAGAGCAAATACACAGCGGCGTTGAACGTCCTTTTCAGGACGCGTCTTTGTAAAGATGCCTTTCCACCCCTGTGTAGTTCCTGGATGCGGTAGAGTGCTCTCCGCTTCAGACAGCCACAGGCGTTGTCTCGTGTGTCTGGGCAGTGATCACACCGAGGCTGCGTTTGTGGATGGTTCATGTTCTCACTGCGAGAACATGACCATGACAATGTCGCGGTCGCGGCTCGCTTACAACCGTAAGCAAGCCACTCCAGCCGCACCTCGCATTGCTCCTTCTTCCCACGGGATTGAGGACGGTGCAAGTGGTGCTGGAAGCGATTCGGGGATGGCAGCGGGTGCGGCTCCGTTGGGTACCCCCCCTCGGACCACCCGTACCCCGGCACGCTCGTTGACTCCCGTCTGTGCTCGAGGCAACAGCAGCTCCTCTCACAGCCAACTTGCCTATCCTCTAGAGCTAGAGGTGGATGAGCTCGCCGCTGCATCGGAGAGCGCGGTGTCTGACGCAGATGACTCCCTTGGGCTGCCGCCTTCGGGCCAGCACGCCCAAGCCGAGGCTGACGCTCAGATGTCCGACATGCTTTCCTGGGCCGCCGCCAGCGTGGGCTTGGACTGGAATCCCCTATCCTCCCCACAGCCATCGCGGTTGGATGACTGGTTCCTGGGGTCCCGACGCCGCTCAAAGCCGCGCCCTGGTCCCGTTTTTCCCGGAAGTGCACTTACATTACATTTTGCCATCTTGTAACGTCGCTGTGGAGAGCACCGTTCACCACACGACATCACAAAGCCACACGCTCATCCGCTCTCGCTACCCTCGACGGCGGAGCGGCCCACGGGTACACGACGATCCCCCCGGTAGGTAGGGCTGTTGCGCTCCATCTATGCCCCGGAAACCCTACCACCTGGCGCGGTCGCCCTGTACTCCCTTCCAAGGCCTGTAGGACAACATCCTCGCTGACAGCAAAGGCTTACAGCCCCGCCGGAACTGCCGCTTCCGCCCTGCACGCCATGGCCCTCCTGCAAGTCCACCAGGCCAAGGCTCTCAAAGAACTGCACGTGGGTAGCCCTGATCCCGACATGCTGCAGGAACTGCACTCAGCGACCGACCTCGCCCTCAGAGCCACGAAGGTCACAGTGCAGTCAGTCGGGCAGGCGATGGCCACCCTCGTGGTCCAGGAATGACACCTATGCCTGAAACTGGTCGAGATGCATGAGACCAACAAGATTCGCTTTCTCGACGCCCCAGTCTCCCAGTTTGGTCTTTTCGGCGACACCGTCGAGGACTTCACCCAGCAGTTCTCCGCGGTGAAGAAACAGACGGAGGCGATATCACACATCCTGCCCCGCCACAAACCTGCCGCCCCGGGCCCTGCCCCGTCTGCTCGCCGAGGGCGTCCCCCTGCGAGGAAACAACAAGCTGCTCCACCTCAACCTGGGCCCAGCTCTCAGCCCACGCGTCGAGCGCTCCGCAGGAAGCAGACGCCCCCCGTCTCATGGACCCCCTCGAGGACCCAGAAGGCTCCCAGGCGCTCCTGAGACAGACGACCCAGAGCCCAAGACGTTAGCTCCGGAGATGGTAAGACCACTCTGTCCCCCGGTGGAGGGCCAGGAGGAGAATTTTCCTTTAACTTTTCTTTTGCCGCTCCCCTTAACCGGGGCAGCGGTACCCAAATTCTCAATAAAAGAGCTATTTCCTTTGCCTCTGGGTCATCTGGCCTGCAAATGCCGTTCTCACGGCACTCTGCCCCCAGATCTCAACAGTCCCAGCATGCTGGACGCGGCCCCAGGCCAGCCTTCAGCCCCACGACTGTTCCCCGGCCGGCCGGTTCTGACGAGTCCAGAGGATGCCACTACAGGACCTCCTACTCAGTCACCAACCCGCCCCCTGCCGGATGTCCGGAGCAAGTTTAGTGCTTTGAATCTTTTCTCAGCACCAGAGCGACGGCGTACTACCTGCTCCACCCCGCTGCGAAGCCCCGCCGGGTACGTCAAAAATAACCGTCCCTTTGGTGCCCCTGGCACGGAGATTGGATGCGTGGCTTTCACTTCCCAACCCGTCTCGCTGGCTGGCCCGGACCATCCGACTCGGTTACGCAATTCAGTTTGCCAGGCCCCCGCCCCCCTTCACGGGCGTCCGCTTTACCGCAGTGCATGGCCAACATGCCAAATTCCTGCGCGTGGAGATCGCTACTCTCTTACTCAAAGACGCGATAGAGCCTGTCCCTCCAACTGAAATGAAGAAGGGTTTCTACAGCCCTTACTTCATTGTACCCAAGAAAGGCGGCGGCTTACGACCAATCTTGGACCTGTGAGTTTTCAATGGAGCGATGCTCAAACCCCTGTTCAAAATCCAGCACCTAGATTGGTTCGCAGCGGTAGACCTGAAGGACGCGTACTTCCACGTCTCAATTTTGCCGCGACATCGACCCTTTCTATGGTTCGCGTTTGCCGGCCAGGCGTTTCAGTACAAAGTCCTCCCCTTCGGCATGTCTCTGTCCCCTCGCGTCTTCACGAAAGTCGCAGAGGCAGCTCTTGCCCCACTCCGAGAAGCCGGCATTCGCATACTCAATTACCTCGACGACTGGCTCATACTAGCCCACTCCCGAGAGTTACTATGCGCTCACAGAGACCAGGTGCTCAGGCACCTCAGCCGCTTGGGGCAACCGAGAAAAAAGCAAGCTCACCCCGGTCCAGAGCATCTCCTTTCTCGGCATGGAGTTAGACTCAGTCTCAATGTCCGCACGTCTCACCAACGAGTGTGCGCAGTCGGTGCTGAAATGCCTCGCCAAATTCAGGCCAGGCACTACGGTCCCCCTAAAATTCTTCCAGAGGCTCCTGGGGTATATAGCATCCTCCGCCATGACCACGGCACTGGGGTTGACGCATATGAGACCGATTCAGCACTGGCTTCAGACTCGAGTCCCGAGACGAGCATGGCGCCACGGCACGCACCGTGTGACAATCACCCCTGCCTGCCGAAAAACACTAAAACCCTGGACAGACCTCGCAGCAGGTGTCCCGACGCGTCCTGGTCACTACCGACGCCTCCAGATTGGGTTGGGGCGCCGTGTGCAAAGGGCACGCAGTCGCGGGCCATTGGAGAGGGGCCCCGCTGCGCTGGCATATCAATTGCCTAGAGTTGTTGACTGTTTTCTTTGCCCTGCGGCGGTTTCTCCCATTAATTCGAGACAAACACGTCCTAATCAGGTCAGACAGCACCACTGCGGTAGCGTACATAAATCGCCAAGGCAGCGTACGCTCTCGCCTCATGTCACGACTCGCCTGTCGTCTCCTCCTTTGGAGCCAGCAGCGACTCCAGTCGCTGTGTGCCACTCACATTCCCGGCAAGCTCAATGTGGTAGCGGATGCACTGTCACGACAAAGCTTACCCAGCGGAGAGTGGAGGCTCCACCCCCAGTCGTTCCAGCTGATTTGGGAACGGTTCGGCAGAGTCCAGGTAGACCTGCTTGCCTCCCGAGAGACCTCCCACTACCCACTCTGGTACGGCCGAACAGAGGCTTCCCTTGGGACAGATGCGCTGGCGCACAGCTGGCCCGCGGGGCTACGCAAGTATGCATTTCCCCCAGGTGCTGTGCAAGGTCAGGGAGGACGAGGAACAAGTCACATTAGTGGCTCCCTACTGGCCCAACCGGGCCTGGTTCTCGGACCTCGTGCTCCTCGTGACAGCCCCTCCCTGGCGAATCCCCCTGAGGAAGGACCTTCTTTCTCAGGGGCAGGGCACGCTCTGGCATCCGCATCCAGACCTTTGGAAACTCCACGTCTGGTTCCTGGATCTAGCTGGTCTACCACCTACCGTCGTAGACACGATCAACCAAGCCAGAGCCCCTTCTACCAGGCAGCTTTACGCCCAGAAGTGGCGCTTGTTCGCAGGTTGGTGTTCTTCCAGGGCGGAAGACCCACAGAGGTGCGCAGTTAGGTCGGTGCTCTTATTCCTGCAAGAGAGGCTGGAGGGGAGGCTGTCCCCTTCCACCCTAAAGGTGTATGTCGCTGCTATTGCGGCTCACCACAATGCAGTAGAGGGCAAGTCCCTTGGTAAGCACGACTTAATCATCAGGTTCCTAAGAGGCGCCCGGAGGTTAAATCCCTCCCGGCCAAGCCTGTTCCCCTCCTGGGACCTCTCGGTAGTCCTCGCGGGCCTCCAGAGACCTCCCTTCAAGCCGCTAGAATCAGTTGGACTCAGGGCCCTCTCTCTTAAGACTGCCCTGCTGATCGCGCTCGCCTCCATCAAGAGGGTCGGGGACCTGCAAGCATTCTCTGTCAGCGACACTTGCCTGGAGTTCGGTCCGGCAGACACTCATGTGATCCTAAGACCGTGACCGGGCTATGTGCCCAAGGTTCCTACCACGCCCTTCAGAGACCAGGTAGTGAACCTGCAAGCGCTGCGCCGGGAGGAGGCAGACCCAGCCCCTTCGTTGCTGTGTCTGGTACGTGCTTTGCATACCTACCTGGACCGCACACAGCTTTAGACGCTCTGAGCAGCTCTTTGTATGCTTTGGGGGACAGTGGAAAGGAAACGCTGTCTCCAAACAGAGGCTTTCCCACTGGGTTGTAGATGCCATTTCATTGGCTTATCACACCCAGGCCGTGCCCCCCCCTTGCGGGTCCGAGCTCACTCGACAAGTGAAGGACTCACAGCGTCCTTGTGGGCACTGGCCAAGGGTACCTCCCTGGCAGACATTTGTAGAGCAGCAGGTTGGGCGACACCCAACACCTTTGCGAGATACTACAATCTCAGGGTTGAGTCAGTTTCATCCCGTGTTTTCTCAGGTCCGAGCCCATAGAACTCGGTAACACGCTGATAGGCTGGCCGGTTGAACCGCTTGCATATACGCCCTTTCCCTCGCTTGAGGTAAAACAGTGCGTCTTTTTTCCCAGGAGACTCCACTCAATGCGAATCCCTGGTCGATTCCTCCCTAGCCCTCATGGGTCCTCAGTTCGGCGGAGGAACTTGCCGACCCAATCCACTGCGGGTACTCAGATCTACCCTGTACTGGAATAGGTGCTCCAAAGAGTAGGGACTCCTACGCGGACTCCCCCTGTGTGTATTTTCCGCGATACGGTTCCCTTATGAGCAGACCCGCGTTTTCCTTGGGTAAAGTTTCAGCTGACCCCCGGTCGCTGTGTGTAGCAACTCCACCCTCGCTGAGGCTGGATCTGCCACCGCGCCACTTCCACGTGTCGCCTAAAAACACATGTGACGTATTCACCACCATACCTCCCCAGTTGGGCAGGGGTGGTCTCCGTGGGTCTTTCCCCCCCTGAAAGTATGGGAAATTGGGTAAGACCCCTTCCCTCAGTGCGTGTAAGGGCCCCGGCTGTCTATTCTGCCCTGCAAAGGCAAAACGCCGTAACATCATGTTTGGTCAAAAATTAGTTAATGTCATTTTTGGGGTATTCAAGACCTCCTTTATCATGTGAATAAATATCGTGAGTCAATTTGATTGTTTTAACGAGAAATTAAAGGGCTATGACAACCGTAACATCCAAAACCATACGAGAAACCACAGCAGAATGCCGTAACAGTTGTTACGGCTCTTAGCCTTTGTTCCGGCACGCTTAAGTTGAGTTAAGGTGTTCTGACTTTGTTTCGACTGGCATCAAGAGAGATGTTACGGTGCCGCTGTGATGTTACTGTACTCTGGCTTTGTCATACTGTCAGAGATTACCGCTCTTTTATTGTAACCAAACCGCGTAACATACACACGACACATCTTTGAAATAAAGTGTAGACTGCCGACTGCTTGTTTGTATTATTACTCTGTGATAGCGATGTGATAGGGCGATGGTTCAGATCTGTCAATGTCAGTGACAGCCCGGAGCTAGCAAAATTTAATCTGTGTCACTAAAATTAGCGCTATTGTTGACACTGACACTCGCCTCACATCAGATGCTGAAAACCAAATATTAAATACAGAGGCATCCTACCTTTCCATGCAATCCGATATAATCCATAGAAGATATAATCCATAGCAATGCACGTCATCTGCTGTATCCACAACAATCCATACGTGTTTGAGCCATATTTCCTTCTTGCAGGTGTTCACGTCAGATTTTACAGCTAGTTATCGATAACGTCCGTACAAAGTAGGCTAACCTAAATAGTAAAAGTAATTCCAACTTTTTTTCGGTATACTCTGTCTATATTATCTCAGAATTAAAAAGTAGTAATCCAAGTCGAGTTCGTTGACTGAGCATCTTGAGCAGTTTGGTGGCCCTTAACCCTTTAACTGTCACCACTCCCCCTTTTTTCGCATAGACATGAAAATCACTATCCAAATTTAAATGGTTGTATTTCAAGAATGCTTTGTCATATATACCTATGGACAAGTTGTGTTCCAAATTTTAGGTTGATATCTCAAAAAATTAGCTTTCAGTAAGATTTTATTTGGGCGCAGTAAAAAACTTGGAATGAGCAGTCTCTAATCTCTAATGTATTGGTCTAATGTTTAATTATTACTCTATATCTTGCATTTAAATACATATACCTTTGTATTCAATTATAATTAAATTATCTTTATTGTGAAAATATTTATTGTATTTAATCATACTGTACATACTGTACTGCAAAGTAACTTATCTGTTATACTGTTTAACTGTGTTAGTGTTGCCGCACTATCCTGATCATTATAGCACTAAATAGGAACAACCAAAGGTCTTCTATATAATTTAAAACAAATACCATGATGACTAGACCTTGGTTAGGTGTTCTTATAATGGCTGTAAGTATGGTGAACAGCACGTAAATATTGATTATATGTCAGTTACGGCCTTTTGCCTTTGCATGACTCCTGATTTTTGGCACATGATACAAAGGCAGAGTACAGTAACTGCCAAACAAGGGTCAAAGGTCAATTTTGAGCTCAAGATTTTTTGCATACAAACATTTCTTCAGTATAGCAACTAGTTGTGAAATTTTGGGAGTCCTACCTATAATACTTTTGTCTGGACAAAACAGAAACTTTAAAGTCATTTTTCTCAGTTTCACACTCTAGTGAGTTAAGGTCTTTTGCTTTTGCAGGGCAGTATTGCTCTATGCTAGAAACATAGAGAGAAAAGAGGCCCAGCCAGGCTCGGCCCGTTCCCAGGTTGGCAAGCGTCGCCTTGTTCCCCTGTCTAGGGTAACCAGAAGGATCCCAACGACTTTTCTGGGGCATTGGGGAAGGGTACGTGCCCTGGCACAGCTGGTCGTTTGGCACGTAACAAATACCTGCCCGCTCCTGTGTCAGCAGAACACGTACACAGCTCAGCGCATGGCGGATTTAAATTGGGTCGCTTCTCCGACACAACGTGGATGTAACCTCCGTTCCCTGATGGAGGGAACGAGACGTTGTGTCTTCCCGGCCACGTCGCTGAGCCGAACCGCTGTAGTGGCCTGAACCATTTCCGGCTCCTCAGAAAAATCCTGAATGAACTCTAGTATTTGCCTCGCCTTTATACCCGTATGTCCGGGGGCAGGGTATGCAAATACTGACTGCCAACTTCTCATTGGCCTTTTTTCAATGGATCAGAGGCATATTCGGCGCTCAAGAGAGATCCCTAGTGTCGCTTTTCCGACACAACGTCTCGTTCCCTCCATCAGGGAACGGAGGTTACATCCGTAACCTAGACGATTATCCATATATTCCATGCCAACAGAACATTTTGCACACTGTGAACAGTACACCTACTGCATACTGCAAAATTATAAGAGTAGTATGCTGTTCTGAACATCACATGGGCTTTATGCAGAAATGATCTGTCTTCTCAAAGAACATCATCTGTCACCTTCATTTGAATGTTGTTAAAATCTTTAAAACGTCTAATGCATTTAAACTCTTTTTTAAAGCTCTTTCCTCTGAATGTGTACAGTAGATCTGACAGACTGTCCATGTCAAACCTGTCGTCATTTGACTCATGCAGCCTAAAAATAGTTGCCCTGCTGTTTAAATATATTGCATTGCTATTGTTTTCAAGGGCTGCAAATTCAGGGAAGAGGAAGCGTGATTTGTGTGGTGCGCGCTGTGTTTTCACATGGGCAAACTGCCACTGAGGAAGCAAATCCATCTCATCACAATACATGCTGAAGAATGTTCAACAGAGCGCAGCGGATGTTCTGGAGCCCTGTGTGACTCCCTGACCTACTGCTGTGACCCAACACCAACTGAACCTCACCCAAATATTAATACGAGAAAGCAGAGAACTTACCAACTCTTGTGAAATATTTTCCAGATATACACGGCCAGTTAAAACGTTTAGACACGCTTGACTGAATTTATGTTCCTCGTGATCTTTAAATCCCTTTCATCTAAAGGTTTCTGCTCAAATGCTTAAAATAAGTCTAGCAGACAAATATAAATTGTGTCTGTGCATGAATTTATGAACAAGTTTTTACATGGATGAGTTGGGGCAGAAAATGAAGGAAAAGCAGATAACAATTTTCAGTGAATCACACTCAATGGTAGTATCACTACAACCTGTAATAATCTTTACTCAAATCTCAAATGTGTATCTCACAATAAAATGGGCTTGGCGAGAGTTGACTGTATCTAGCGGGATTTCCCATAGATTAAAATTGTGTAATAAAACACAGTTTCCTTCTTCAGTTCAAAGTCAACTATGCGCTGCATTTTTGGCAGCAAATTAATTGAATATTTAAAAGTTAGATGCCCAAACATTCTGTCTATGTACCATAATAAAGAAGTGCTGTGGTGTCCCCATGGTACAGCACTCACAACAATGATATAGTGAATTCAAATGATAAAGGTTGGTTATATTTAAACTATATACACTCACCTAAAGGATTATTAGGAACACGATACTAATACTGTGTTTGACCCCCTTTCGCCTTCAGAACTGCCTTAATTCTACGTGGCATTGATTCAACAAGGTGCTGAAAGCATTCTTTAGAAATGTTGGCCCATATTGATAGGATAGCATCTTGCAGTTGATGGCGATTTATGGGATGCACATCCAGGGCACGAAGCTCCCATTCCACCACATCCCAAAGATGCTCTATTGGGTTGAGATCTGGTGACTGTGGGGGCCATTTTAGTACAGTGAACTCATTGTCATGTTCAAGAAACCAATTTGAAATGATTCGAGCTTTGTGACATGGTGCATTATTCTGCTGGAAGTAGCCATCAGAGGATGGGTACATGGTGGCCATAAAGGGATTGACATGGTCAAAAACAATGCTCAGGTAGGCCGTGGCATTTAAACGATGCCCAATTGGCACTAAGGGGCCTAAAGTGTGCCAAGAAAACATCCACCACACCATTACACCACCACCACCAGCCTGCACAGTGGTAACAAGGCATGATGGATCCATGTTCTCATTCTGTTTACGCCAAATTCTGACTCTACCATCTGAATGTCTCGACAGAAATCGAGACTCATCAGACCAGGCAACATTTTTCCAGTCTTCAACTGTCCAATTTTGGTGAGCTCTTGCAAATTGTAGCCTCTTTTTCCCATTTGTAGTGGAGCTGAGTGGTACCCGGTGGGGTCTTCTGCTGTTGTAGCCCATCCGCCTCAAGGTTGTGCGTGTTGTGGCTTCACAGATGCTTTGCTGCATACCTTGGTTGTAACGAGTGGTTATTTCAGTCAAAGTTGCTCTTCTATCAGCTTGAATCAGTCAGCCCATTCTCCTCTGACCTCTAGCATCAACAAGGCATTTTCGCACACAGGACTGCCGCATACTGGACGTTTTTCCCTTTTCACACCATTCTTTGTAAACCCTAGAAATGGTTGTGCGTGAAAATCCCAGTAACTGAGCAGACTGTGAAATACTCAGACCGGCCCGTCTGGCACCAACAACCATGCCACGCTCAAAATTGCTTAAATCCCCTTTCTTTCCCATTCTGACATTCAGTTTGGAGTTCAGGAGATTGTCACATAAAACTCCTGGATCTTAACACACCACCAAAAACATGGGTTGTGTCTCCATCTTCTGATTAGCATCACCAGCAGGTGGGTGTGTCTTTAAGTCCCAGCCTATACAATCTAGAGGGGGTCCAAAAGAATCTATGTAAAATTTTGAATTGCATAATGCACACCCTTGCATCTCTAGATGTAGACTTGATGTTTTTTAGAATCCTATCCCTTACTCTCTCCTCTGATACCAAATTAAAATCTTTCTCCCATAATCTCTTGATAGAATTAAAAACTCCATCTTCCAGTCTCTGAATTAGCAGGGAGTAATACACTGATGCCTCATGAACTTTTCAAAGGTTCAACATTTTCAAAGGATCTCAACACTCCACTCTCATATAAGTCACCAAGTGTATTAACCTCCCTCTTAATCCTCTCTGACTTATTAATACATACATTTGGGTTCAGCCATATGATTGAAGCAACGTTTAAATAAATGTCCGATTTAAACACTCTGGACGCTTTTGTCCATACCGAGTGCAAATGTGAGATAACGGGGTGTAACTTAAATTCTCCGGTTAGTTTGATACAAATGATTTGCAATGGTGAAATAGGGGCAAGAACATCTCTCAGGTGGAAGTGACCAATGAGCCAAATGTCTGAGACCGAATTAATAATAATAAAACAAAATCTTGGGTAGGCCTAGCCCCCCTTTGTCAATCGGCCTATCCAACATACTGAAGTGTAATCTGGGACATTTACCATTCCAAAAGAAGGAGTTAGCAATGGTATGAAATTGCTTGAAATAAGAGAGGGGTACATCTATAGGGAGAGACTGCAGAAGTTGAATTTTGGAATACAATTCATTTTAATAACATTAACCTTCCCAATCATAGATAAATGTAATGAAGCCCACCTGCACACATAACTTGAATAAACCTTTTTATTAAAGGGTCCAAATTAACTCTAACTAAATCACACATATTTGCTGGGAGTAAAATGGCCAAATACTTGATGCCCTGTTTGGGTCACTGGAAGCCACCTGGCTGAAAAGCCGTTACCAGGTAGTATGCTGTCAGAGCCAAAGCTTTGGATTTAGAATGAATAATTCTCAGAGACAAATAATAAAATTAGGGCTGTTGATTAACACGTTAATTTAGTGAGATTAATTTTATTACAAATAACGGGTTAAAAAAATTCATGCAATTAATCGCAATGCCCCCGGACCGTAATAAGAAAGATTCCTGAGAAATGCAAGCTTGTAGTACCATTCGTTTACTCCAGAGGGCAGTAATTGAAACTATAGCTGTATGGGCAATGCACAGTTGAAGAAAACAACCTTCAGCAGACACCACAACACAAACATGCATTATGTTCTTGCATTCAGTATAAAGTATATTTATCTAAGTATAAAACTATATTTAACAGTGGTGGCTCAGTGGTTGAGGCTCAGGGTTACTGACCAGAAGGTTGGGGGTTCAAGCCAGATGTTTGTTCCGGAGCTGGTACCAAGACCACTCCATCCCCGGTGGAGGGCCGGGAGGAAAACCCTTATTCTTCGTTGCTGCACCCCCTTCGGGCTGCGCTACCCATATTGATAATAAAAGAGCGATTTCCTCACTTCCTGGGTCATCTAGCCGGCACACACCTTTCTTACGGCACCCCAGCACCAATGTCTTACAGTCCCGGCTCCCCGGATGCAGTCATTTCCCCTCCGGACCCACGACTGTCAGTGCTGACGAGTTCTGAAGACGTCCCTAAAGGACCTCCCCCTCAGTCTCTTTCCCAAGCCTCGGGACGCACTTCTGCCTCCCGATGCATTATTACCTGGGCAATACCCAACACCTTTGCTAGGTTCTACAACCTCAGGGTTAAGTCGGTCTCGTCCTGTGTTTTGTCAGGTCCGAGCCGGTAGAACTCGGTAATACGGAACAGCCGACCGGGTGTTCCACGTGCACCTTGCGCAATTCACCAAGCTGATCCAGTGCGCCTTCTCTCCCAGGTTAGCCAGTAAGCTCTCGCTTCCCGGACGCTCTTCCTCCCTAGACCTCTGGCCGCAGATTCTGAGGAGGAATTCGCCACCAGACCCACCATGAGTCGAGTGCTCTGTGTTGGGCTTGGGCTCCACAGGCATAGTTCCCGCTTGAGGCAACTCCCTGTGACATATTTTAAGCCCAGGAAGGAGGAGGGATACGCCGTAGTAGAGTTCTCCAAACGGAGCAGCCGCGGCCATCTGCCGGGGGACGAGGAGCCCAGCCGCCTGAAAGAGGACGATGGCCGCCGACCACAAGGGGAGAAGGGGCTCCTAGCCGACCGCCTGGAGCAGTCAGGGCCGCTGCCAGGGGCGCAGGAGTCACCTACCGGCCGCTGAAACGTGGCAGGGTTTAAGACCGCCGACCGCGAGCGGGGAGGGGCTCACTGCCAACCGCCTGGACCGAGAGAACCGCTGCCAGGGGCGAGGGAGACCCCTTCTGTTCCCTGAGAATGCGGCGGGGTGTTCCGTCCGCCAGGGGCTGAAGGACTGCCTCTGATCCACCCGGAGAGGCGTGGCTGTCGTCCGATAGAGGGTGGAGGAGTGGCCGAGGAACAAGCTGCGGCGTATTGGAGAACTGGAGAGTACTCTCCTCTCACTGTCGCTCTGCGTTGGCCTTTTCCCTCTTTTTAATTTTACAGTTTTTTGGGGGGTACTACATTGCTACAGGAAGTACCCCCCATTTTAATTATTTCTGTTTCCCTCCCCTTGTCCCCTCCCTCGTCCAGGTAGACGGGGATGACCTGCCGGCAGACAGCGCAGAAGGCGCGCTCTCCCCAAGGGAAAGGGGGGGATGTATGTCAGGCCGTGGGCTCCCCAGCCTGAGAGAACGAGGGAGGAATGTGGCAGGTCGGAGGGCGGGGCAGGGTCGTGATCATACACACCCGGTCCCGTATTAGGCTAATCATGCCTCCGTGAGGTTTAAAGGTCGACTGCAGAGGATCGTGCGGGAGAGAGAGATCGTTAGCGGACATGTCCGTCATCTGTGTTTGTGTCTTCTTTTAGGCGGCTGGGCTCCTCGTCCCCCAGCAGATGGCCGCGGCTGCTCCGTTGAGGTGGACGGTAGTGGCAAGAACTCTACTACGGCGTATATAGGTTTAATGATAAACTTAAAAGAAGACATAAACACACATGACGGACATGTCCGCTAACGACCTCTCTCTCCTGCACGATCCTCTGCAGTCGACCTTTAAACCTCAGAGGCTTGATTAGCCTAATACGGGACCAGGTGTGTATGATCACGACCCGGCCCCGCCCTCCGCCCTGCCACATTAATATATATATATATATATATATATATATATATATATATATATATATATATATATATATATATAAACCACCTTTCCATTTACCGTCAGGCAAGAATCCGTCTTAAAATAATGGCGGAATATTACTTAAATGAAGACATAAAAACAATTATAAATGTAAAAACAATAATTATAATGATGATAATAATCACTGAAATATAAACCATGGTTCGAGTATTGATCATGTTTTTTTATTACTTTATATAGTTTGTATTATTTTACAGGCTGCGGAGTTGCGTTCACAATAAACTGCTCTGTGGAAATAAAGTGAACTGAACTCAAAGTACCTCCTGAACTGAGATGTCTAAGGTCATTTGAAGCACTCATAAAAACAAAAAATTGAAAGACAGAAACAAAGTGTGAGATCTTTAGATGCGCGTGTTCCACGAGACTGCACGCCTCTGTATCAGCTCGTCATACATGCGCAAAGATGGATTTTCTGTCATCTGTTCTTAATATAATAAAGTGTGTTTCTTCAAGCATGTGTCTGTGTGTCTACGGGCAAATTATTGTAATATTAATTTGATAATGATAATAGTCTAATGATAATAATCATTTTGTAGATTTACGGGAATATGAGCCAAATATCATCTTGACATCGTCAAATGCATCAGCTATTGGCGATCACTCTGACCATCGTCGATCCCCGAGATCATTGTCTGTTGGCACAACCCTAATGTGTATTTTTCTCTATAAATTAAAAAAATGTTCAGACAGTCTCCTTTCTGGTTTTTCCGACACATTCAGGGTCATTACCACTTTTGCCTGTGTCACTGCTGCTCGTGTTTGCCCTTGTAAAATTAATATTTTTTTAAGGCTCATTATTATGGTTTAGTATTTCTCTGTAATGTAGAACAGTGTTAGCAATTTTACTTATAACATTCTTTCTCAGACTTGGAACTCAACCATTAATTGTCTGATGCCCCACAACACATATACATACATATATATAGTAATTAAAGTAATTAAATTAATACAATAAACTTGCAACGACTAGACAACTAATGGCTAAAATTAACGACTACTAGTCAACAAGGAAAATCTTTTGTCGGGTGCAGCCCAAATATATATATATATATATTTGAGGGGCTTTCTCAACAAATATTTGTATATATGTTTAAATAGATCAATTGCGATTAATTAATCGGGACACCATTAATTTGATTAAAAATTGTAATCGATTGACAGCCCTAAATAAAATATAATCTGCATAAAGCAAAAGCTTATGAGCCACACCTCCTGCCACCACCCCTGGAAAATCATCCTCCTTCCTTATTGTGGCTGCTAATGGTTCCAGGGAAAGACAGAACAATAATGGGGAAAGAGGGCAACCCTGCCGAGTGCCCCTATCCAGAGTAAAATAATCTGAAATGTATCCTTTTGTTTGTACTGCTGCTACAGGGTGTCTATAAAGTAACTTAATCCATCCAATAAAAGGATTTCGGAAGCCATATATTTCCAAAATCTTCAATAAATAATCCCATTCTACCATATCAAATGCCTTTTCGGCATCAAGTGAGATGACAGCGACCGGAGTCTGATAATTCGCCACTGACCACATGATATTGATGAAATGCCTAATGTTATCAGAAGAACTGCGGCTCTGAATAAACCCCACCTGATCTATATGTATAAGAGATGCCATATCTTAACTTATTCGGTTAGCCAAAATTTTTGACAATATTTTAACGTCTAGCTGGTTCAGGGAAATTGGACGGTAACACTTACACTCGATTGACTCTGTCTTTTTTGGGGGGGATTTTCTCCCCAAATGGGAATGCCCAATTCCCAATGCACTCGTGGTCCCATAGTGACTCACCTCAGTCCAGTTGGCGCAGGACGACTCTGAGATGTCAATTTGCGCATCTTATCACGTGGCTTATTGAGCGCGTTACCGTGGTGACGTAGAGCGTGTGGAGGCTTCACTCTATTCTCCATGGAATATTCAATCCATGGACAACTCACCATGCACCCCACCAAGAGGAAGATCCACATTATAGCGACCACAATGAGGTTACCCCATGTGACTTTACCATCCCTAGCAAACGGGTCAATTTGATTGCTTAGGAGACCTGGCTGTAGTAACTCAGCACACCCTGGATCTGAACTTGCGACTCCAGGGGTGGTAGTCAGCTTCTTCACTTGCTTAGCTATACAGGCCCCCACTCTTTGTCCTTTTTAAGAATCAGACATGGCTTGTGTCATGGTTGGTGGAAGCTTTACTTTCTTTAATGATTCCGTATAAACTTCTAGCAAAGTGTAGCCAATTCTGTAGCATAAGATCTTAAAAATTCAGTGGCAAATCCATCTGGCCACAGAAACTTGCCTGTAGGCAAGGCCTTAATTACCTTGCCAAGCTCCTCCAAGGAGCTTATCTCAGAATCAAGAGAATATTTTTGCTCAGTCATCTGTTTAGGAAGTTCTAATGGTTCCACAAAGTTTCTAATATCTTCATCAGTAGACAAAGACGTGAAACTAAAGAGATCAAGATAGAATTTTTCAAAGCATTATTAATATCAATGGCCGAGGTAAATATTTCACCACCAGCAGATTTCACTGAGGGAATGGTAGATAAACACTATTTCTGTTTTATATATCTAGCCAGAGGTTTCCCTGCCTTGTACCCCGACTCAAAGTATGACTATCTTGCCCTGAATAGCCAAAACTCCACTTTCCGTGACAAAATAGTATTATATCTGTATTTCAATCAGGTCAGTTTTGCTATTAGACAACATTCGGTGCTTCAGCTCAGCCCACAGAGGACACCAAGGACCTGTTTGTCTCCAAATAGATTTCAGCCTTTAGCATTTGTTAGAATTCAGGATTTTGTTAAAGGGATACATTAAAGCGCCAACTATATGATTTATTTTTCTCTGTATGTGGCAACACCTCTGTGACAGGGCAGAGGGTGGTGCCAGGTCGTGATTTTACACACCCGGCCCCTTAGCAGGCTAATCAAGCCATAGAAAGGGATAAAGACCAACTATTATTTATATTGTCAAGCCGGTTCTCGCCTCCTCCTTTCCAGGTTTTCGGCACCAGTGTAAAGCAGTTCAATGGAAAGGAGGAGGTGAGAACCGGCTTGACAATATAAATAATAGTTTAATAAGGAAATAAACCAAAAGACACAAACACAGCTGCCCATAAACATTCTCTCTCTGTAGCACCACTGTCCACAGTCAGCCTTTATCCCTCTCGGAGGCTTGATTAGCCTGATAAAGGGCCGGGTGTGTAAAATCACAACCTGGCCCTGCCCTCCACCCTATCACAACCTCTAAATTCACCAGGGCATGATCTGAGACTAAAATGTTTCCAATTGAGCAATCAACAACAGATGAAATGAGGGACTAAAAAAATATTTTCTAGAGTAAATGTTATGGACTGATAATTTTTTTTTATAGTCCCTACCAGATGGGTTCAAAAGTCTCCAAATATCTGTAAGATCAAGATTTTTACACATCCTGTGAAGTTTCAATATTGCTCTAGGGGGCTTCACTATGATCAACGACAAGGAGTCCATCAAAAGATTAAAGTCTCCTCCCAATATTATATAATGAGGGGTGCCAGCAGCTTGCAACATCCCATCATGATTTATAAAAAAAGCCCTGATCATCAATGTTAGGTGCATTAATATTAGCCAAAATAACACTTTTTCCATGAATTTAAAACAATAATAACTCTTCCTAATTTATCTTTAATATGTTTGAGACATTTGAATTGAAGATGTTTACTTATCAGTGTAATGACTCCCCTGCTCATACTCAAGCCAGCACTATAAAAAAAATGTTCAGCTTACTGCGGAGAAAGGTGCATTTCTTCAAGAAACACTAGATCATATTTCTTACACTTAAATAGATCATGTGTCAAAGACAAGATTATAAAGACCACATTCCAACATTGTAGGCGTCCTCTGGACTCGTCAGAACCGGACGGCCGGGGGACAGCAGTCGTTGGTCTGGAGACAAGGGGTCCAGGGACTACCGGAGTGTGGCACCGGGTTGCCGTGAGAATGGCATTTGCGGGCCAGGTGACCCAGGGAATGAGGAAATAGCTCTTTTAATGAGAATGTGGGAAAGGAAATAAGGGTATAAGCAAAGGAAATAAGGGTAAATAATTATTCTCCTCCTGGACCTCCACCGGGGACAGAGTGGTCTGTTTACCAGCTCCGGAGCAAACGTCTCGTTCCCTGGGTCGTCCATCTCAGGAACGCTTGGGAGCCTTCTGGGTCCTCGAGAAAGTCCGAGAGAGCTTCCTGTGGGCGCTCGATGCTGGGGCTGAGAGCTGGGCCCAGGTTGAGGCGGAGCTGCCTGGCGTTTGGAAGCCTCACGGGGACGCCCTCGGCGAGCAGATGGAGCACGGCCCGCGCTGGAACGGCGGTGGGGCATCATGTGGGAAATGGCCTCCATCTGTTTCTTAATCACCAAAAACTGCTGGACGAAGTCGTCCACGGTGTCTCCAAATAGGCCGAACTGGGAGGGCGGGTGGGGGGGGGGGGGTTGAGAAAGCAGGCTTTGTCTACCTCCTGCATCTTGACCAGGTTCAGCCACAGGTGACATTCCTGGACCACAAGGGTGGCCATCGAAAGGGCGTGGCTGTAAGCGGCGCCCGGACCCGAGAAACCAATCGTCTAGCCATGAGGGCTGCGGGGAGGATGGAGGGTTCCAGTCCAACCCCACGCTCACGGCGGCCCAGGCAAGCATGAAGGCGGCAGCCTAGTTGAGTCTTCCGTGTCAGACTCTCCGGATACTCTCCGATTTAGAAGGAGAAAGCTGCTGATACGCGCCATAGATCAAACAGCAACTCTCTACATAGGTGAATGGAACAGACGTGATCTCAGCTCGCTGATCGCACAACCGCTCGGCTCCAAAGAAGAAATCTGAATGAACAGATGCACGATTCCCTCCTTTCATACCCGTATGTCTGGGGGAGGGACATGCAAATTCTGTCTTCCAATATCGAACAAACAAAATCGAGTGAGCGACAGACGAGGAAATTTAGCTAACCTTGTATAGTGTATACTTTATATACTTTAAAGGGGACCTATTATGCAAAATTAACTTTTACATGAGTTGGAAGTGTGTGTACACAACCACCCTACAATGTTAAAAGTCCACCCACTCCTCTTACTTATATTTCTATTAATCAAAAACAGTGTGTCAAAATGAATAGTTTTCATTTCTGCTCTAAAATGACGTCACGATAGAGCAGGCCTCACCCACGACTGGTGACGGACTCCAACCTATATCCTCCCCTGAGTGATCTACACCCAGTCCACCGTTTTTTCTCATGCTGGAGCAGATACAGTGAGAGGAAGAATATCTCAGCTTCGTAAGCGTCATAAGTGATCTGTTGTTGGCTGTAAAAGTGAACAAAAGAGTCTTCATGTATTCCCGTTATCAGTGTCACTGAAGACGCAGTGGACTGGTAATCTGGCATACCGGGCATTTTCCTGGTGGACCGACGCAATTTAGGGTCGATCAGGGGAAACTGTCCATCGGGAGAACGGAGCGGGCTGGTGGGTTGGCCACAAAGAGGTATTTATAACATGATATAACAAATGATCCGTAGGGTATTTTGAGATGAAACTTCATAGACAAATTCTGGGGACACCTGAGTCTTATATTACAACAAGGGGTATAATAGGTCTCCTTTAAATGAAATACCTTTAAAATGTTCAAGTCAAGTTCAAGAATTTTAGATACTTCAACATTCACCGTTTGAACAATATCTGGTACAGAAACGATCTCCCGCCTTCCTCTTCGAGTTTACCAATCCTACTACGGAGAAGGATTGGCTCAAAAATATTCATTTAGATTCCTTGACATTATAACTGATTGGTTGAAACGCCGGAGTTTGAATGTGGGCGTCGGTCTGCTGACGAATTATCGAATACAAATAGGACAAAGGCTCGTCTCATTAATATTAATAAGCACGCACTCTCTGTGGGACGCTCTAGGAAAGTTTACTGAAAACGTCAGCATGACCTAATAACTATTCATGAGCTTAGCCTTGCCCACAGTAGGAGTGGTGATTCCGCTCTCCACCCGTCAGTTGCGGGATAGGCAGACTGTCGGAAGTTTGTGGAGATGGGCTGACGATTGCTCACTGTCGTAAAGGAGTTTCACAGCTGCTTAGAAAAGTGTAAGTTATCTCTGCTTATACTAATGAGATATATTTTTTTGAATGCGAAGCGTTGAATTTGTGTTTTTGGTTGTGTTCGGATCCCTAGTTACACATTATTGGTGTTTTTTCATTAGCTTACTTACTGCAAAACCTGTCGCTTGGGGTTTTAGACAGCTGGCTAAATATTATTCACTCGTCGATCCTTGGAAATATATTAAAACCACTTTGAACATGGTAGATTAGTCGTGTCTGGAGATGTGGGATTGATGCATTACGTCTGTGTGTCATGACTGTGGCTCTAAACCTAGTGCACTACAGGCTGCATATTTGCACCTCATTGGCATGCATAGAACGTTATAAAGCGCACATGATGCCCAAAATTCTTGAAAAGGTTCCCATACAAAAAAAATAAAAATAAATAACCGTGGTATTTCCAGGGTACAGTGATCGTATCCATTAGAAATACCACAGTGCGTTGAGATGGTACTGAATGATCACCTGCATGCATGCATGTATGTGTGTATGTATGTATGTGTGTATGTATGTATGTATGTATGTATGTATGTATGTATGTGTTTGTTTATTTCATGCATGTGTTTGTTTATATCATGCATGTGTTGCATGCACAATGAGATCCACACGCTTGGTTGAACACGTTCAGGCTGTTCCTTGTTTCAGTTTTTTACTGCTGTTGTTCATTCAGAGGTCAATGTCTTGACCTACTGTTGTTACTGTTGTCTTTTAGTCAGCTGGAACCATGTTGAATTCAAATGTAAAAAGTTGCTTTAGAATGACTGAAAACTGTCCTCAGGAAAATTTGGCAATTTATCTGTTTTCACATGATACAAGTATAAAATGTAGACTTGTAACACGGGCTATAATAGTTTTGGCAACACTTCACTGTATCTTTTGGATGACGCAGAATAAATGTCTTCTACTCATTGTTTGATCATTGTACATTACACTCAGTTACAAGAGTAAGATGTGTCTGACTTGTCAAGCAAGTATGTCAAGTATATCAAATGTATTAACAAGTTTCCTCAAAAAACTGGAAGTGTTTAAAAAAATAGATCTCCCCAAAATTTCTCTCTTTCTCTCTTCCATTGAACACTTAAGTAGATTTTTAGCAGAATATCCAAGCTGCTCTTTTCCATACAATGAAATTGAAAGGAGACTAGAGGTTTCAAGCGCCTAAAAATAATATAAAAGTCGTCCATATGTCTTGATCGCTCTAAACACTTGTGCCATAAATCATATGTTAGCTTGGCTTGAGGAACACACCAAAATATATGTTTTTATTCACAGATTCACTGTTATTATTCACAGTTATCCTCTCTGCGTAGCTTTCAAAACTCATGCAAGAGATGCAAGAACTAATGCCATTGTGCACGTTTACATGCACAAAATCAGAAAATGGCGCATTTAGAAAAAAGTTAACGTAAGAAATTTGCATTTACATGAGATTTTAAATGATCACATTATTCTCCACTTTTGACAGCAAAGCATAAACGGGCATTGTGTGAATTTGATAAGCAGTATATACAATGGGAAATCAGGGTAGTGGGATGTGCCGATAGTTTTTTGATTAAACCGTTTATCACCTTACTCTGATTAAAAAACACGGTTTAAGGCATTTACATGACCACACATGTTGTTGGCTTATTAAGTGTAATCAGTGTAAGATTGTGCATGTCAATGTGCTCACGTGTCTCTTAACCGATCACAACATGGAAAGTTTGAATATATGATTTAATTGAAGCCTCTTAATTACATTTTTATTGTGCATTATGTGATAATGATTCTGTGTTGTGATGTCTGCAGTATTTCACTTAAAGCAAAATAACCCTTACAAAAATACATAAGTAGTGACATCATTGCTCAGTGATGGTATCAGATGGTAATACTACACTATTTCGATTCATTTACATGCTTCTACTAAGTGCTTAAAAGAACAAAGTTCCAAAAAAGCATGGTGATACTATGGTGAAATGACTTTCCACTGCAGTCCAGATTTTGACAACATGTATCATGTAAATGTAGTCAAACCAGTTTTTATTTCCTTATGTTAGTTTGTGAAATGAGACCATTGATGACGTACATTAAGGGTATAGAGATATATTTTTAATGTGGATAGCTCAGATAATGTGGTCTTGAAGAATTTGATGAGAAATGTTTAAGTTCATATTGAGAGATATAACTTGATTGTAGACACAGTTTGAGTCATTATTGCATATTAATGTGAACGAGCAAATTATTGTGGCCATATAATGCTTAAATATGCATCATGGAAACTGATTGTCATGACCAGATTAAGCCACGTATTCGGTTACTTCTGGAAAACAAGTCTATGAGTTTACGAGTCTGAATAATACAGCTGGTATATGCTGCATTAATCGGAATTCTGTGTCATGTAAAAATCGTATTCAGAATATCCACTGTTTATTTATATCAGTGCATGTCCAAACAAAAGTACAGCGTTTCACCTAGGATTTATTTCAGCAGCAGTGCTGTTGTGCACGCGTCCACAACACCGGACCCATATTAACGTATGTTGTTCAAAGAATAGATTAAAACAGGGGTGTCAAACTCAATTTCAGTGTTTGACACCCAAAGGGCACTTTGAAAATGTGGCACCAGCGCTTGTCACTGTCACTTTTTACCCAGCATTCCAATCACAGTGGAGGAGGGGCAGGACAAATATCACACTGACCAACCATCACATCCTACTTGTACAATGACAGAACAACAATGGAGGAGAAGTTTGCTGGTCTTGGAGTATTCATGTCTGTATCACATGACTATCCACAATATCAATATGAAAAATAATGCTTCAGCCTTTCCTTCATCCAGAGCAAGGGCCAGAGCAAGTACTCTTCATTTTGCCGACATTTTTACATTCAGTACTTGTTGATAACACAAACTATCTGCAAGATTAGGTACTTGCAACACATTACTTCAGGATCATAGCAACCAAAGCGTCTCCGCTGCAAAAATGCTGTGCCTCCAAAGCGCTCTGAAGCGCTCCCAGCTGGGCATTTTCAGCAGCAAAAAATGCTTTGGTGGACACAGCCTAACTTGGCTCTTCTTTACAGATTCCTTTCATCAGGCTCCTTCTGATAAAACTGAAGACAAACAAAACAACTTATATTTTCCTACAATCAGAGAGCTTTACAAAAGTACAGATTTTACACAGAAGGAAAACTGATGGCTTGGTCCATAATTATGAAAATGCACCATAGTTCTTCCATACTATCCATAGTTTTAACAATGATATTTGTAATTGTTCATGGTAACCATAGGTAAAATCATGCAGGTTTCTATATAAAATAAATATGGCATTTTTGTTATGAAAAAAAAAATCAGTTATTATTTCTTCAGAATTGTCTTCCTTTAAGACTGCGAACTTCATTTTTGTCTTGGAACCCTCTCTGCTCACCGTCAAGATAAATTTACAGCGGACGGAACTCTCGTCACCTGTGCTCAGCACCAGCATAGAGAGGCTTTCTGCTCCTCTGTGAGTTCTGGTGAAGCGTTCTCCACAATGCCATCAAAGATGCTCAATTAATTCTTTGCTTCAGACGCTGGTCGTTTATCAACGCGGTGCTTCAGTGGAGACTACTACCTGCTTCCCACAGCACTCCAGCTGGAGCCGTTTCATGATACATGTCTTTCTAAAGATGTCGTTCCGCAAGTAAACACTTTCTACCAAAGAGAAGTAGCACTTCCCCTTTCCTGGCATGCTCCCGATCTAATTCCGGCCAGCGTCTTGCAAATAATCTATTTCTTGCTTCCTCAGCGTAACCGGAAGCTACTAATGAGCCGTCAGTGAAGCCATGCAAGCTGTAGCCCATGTGAAAGCTCCTGCTGTCTCAGCGTGAATACATGGTTATGAATAAAACTGGCCTTGCAACAGAAACGTTACTGACATGTCCACCCCTGTGAAGAGGAGCCCAGAGCTCGCTGTTATTCACGTCCCAGAGCCTAAGAAGTCTCGATTCAAGGCACACACTGTGTCGACACTGGCTCGTTTCAAGGTTCCTCCCTTCTTCCCCATTACTGGTCACCAGGAAAAGGACATTGTTCAAAAAGTTGCTTCTGTGTGTATTACTCAAACTCAAAAAAAAAATGCCTGTTGTACAAACACGGGATGTTCACACATTCTCAGAAAAAGGGCCATTTTCGCTTTACGTATCATGCGCCCCACACATCATACTCAACCCCTTCCCTGTGATGAGCGGCACTTTATCATCTATAGCAGTGGTGACCAACCCTGCTCCTGGAGAGCTACCTTCCTGCAGAGTTTAGCTCCAACACACCTGCCTGTCATTTTCAAGTAATCCTAAAGACCTTGATAAGCTGGTTTAGGTGTGTTTGATTAGGGTTGGATCTAAACTCTGCAGGAAGGTAGCTCTCCAGGAGCAGGGTTGGTCACCCCTGATCTATAGCAAGCGAATCAATAAGCCTGCTGACATGCTGATTCGTTCGGATAACACAATAGTAGTGGCATAAATAAATTGCCAGGGCGGACTCCGATCACCACAATTAATGAGCATGACACAACGCCTCCTCCATTGGAGCGGGCAACATCTCCGCTCATTGCTTGCGACACATGACCTGGGCCGTCCGAATTTCGGGGTGGATCAGTTGTCACTCCAGGGAGCATTACCAGGTAAATGGATACTTCATCCTCAGACAGTGATGTGGATTTGGGAAATATTGAACAAAGCAGAAGTCGACCTATTCATCTCCACAGAGAACGTCCACTGTCTCCTTTGGTACTCCATGTCCTAAACCCAACTGGCCGTGGACGCGCTGGATTACAAATGGCCGGCGAAATGCAAGTACGCATTTCCCCCGCTATGCCTCCTTCATTCTGTCAACAGCAGAATGAGTGGACGGTCCGAGTGGACATGGAATCAGTTCTGTTAATTGTGCCTAAATGGCCTAATCAGTTCTGGATTCCAGAGATGATAGAAATATTAGACTGCCCTCCATGGGAAATACCACTGAGGAGAGACCTTCTGTCTCAAGCATAATGTCTATAGCAAGTGAATCAATAAGCCTGCTGTCTCGCTGCGCGGACGCGTGGCAAGCCCTGCTAAAAAACAATGGAGCACGGATGTACGATTCAGTTTTTACGCCGGCCACTGCGCTTCATTTTTCAGTCTGTGGTCTGACCACAGGATGCGCTGGTAATGTGTGCAGAGATTCACAGCTTCCTTGCAAAAAACACGATCAAGACTGTCCCAGACTGCGAAACCCACAATGGGGTTATCAGCCATTATTTTCTCATTCCAAAGAAAGACGGCGGGCCTTGGCCCATTCTAGATCTGAGACGCTTTAATCGCGTGCTCGCAAAGTGCTCATTCAAATTGTTAAATCAGAAACAGATCTTATCGCACATACGTCCTAAATACTGGTTTATTTAAACAGATCTGAAGGACGCTTACTTTCATTTATGGTGGCAGCATTCGCCATCATGCTGTTAGGTCTGTTACAAATGAGACCTCTCCAGTACTGGCTCAATCGACATGTTACACATTGCGCCTGGTGCCTCGGAGTCTCGCTGCTGTATGGCTGCTCTAGCACCATGGACAGCACGACCTTCAACCAACAGGGTATTATGTGGGTACATTTTTCAGAAGAAAAATGGTGACCACACAAATGTGCAATGGGCGCCCGACTTTCAGCACCTGGGCAGGTGCAAAACGGGCATGGCACATCAATTGCCTAGAACTGCTGGCTGTCTTTCTAGCTTTGAGAGCTTTTCATTCCAACATTGTGAATCACCACGTGCTGATTCGTTCGGATATCACAACAGTAGTGGCATAAATAAATCGCCAGAACTGCCTCCGATTGCTACAATTGATGAACATGACACAGCGCCTCCTCCAATGGAGTGGGCTTCACTTCTCATTAAGTGTGACGCATGTCACGGGCCGTCTGACTTTCAGGGCGGATTTGTTGTCACACCAGGGGGCATTAACATGAGTGGAGACTTCATCCTCAGTCAGTGATGTGGATTTGAGAAATATTCAGCAAAGAGTAAGTCGACTATTCTGAGAATGGCCACTAGTGCTGCACGATTAATCATATCGCAATTGTGATGTCAGCCGGTACGATTATATGACGGCAAAATGCTGCGATTATATTAAATAAATAAGTGCATGTGTGGATGTGACAGCCCATTCTCTCTGAGAGCTGTTTGCCCATTTTCTACACCGCTAATAAAGATGACCAGTCAGTCTCAGTTTAGGGAGTGGCACGTGTGGTCATCAGGGAAATCAGGTGAAAATGGACACCGAGCAGACCGACACCGAACTGGTGGCCAGAAAAAATAACACAGATCATAGCTTGGCGATAGATCTTAATTTCATCCTTAAAGTTCATTTAATACGGGAGCGTGCAAACTCCAAAACTGTCATTCTCGGTGCGGTCAGAGCCGCTTCAGTCAGTCGCGGAAGACACAATCTGAGCGGGAGTCAAGACCGGGAGAGATATAAAGTTCTGCCGGGTGATGCGCACTAACACGGAGACGCTTGTCTCTCACCCCCGCTGTCTGCAGCTCGCAACGTCATCATCATGAGATCATCATGATAAGATCAATCTTATGTGAAAAATAACACTGAAATGACACCAATAATAAAATGTGTGTGTGTGTGTGTGTGTGTGTGTGTATATATATATATATATATATATATATTGGTCTTGGATAGACAAGATTGACAAAAGCTTATCAATAATATTCTTATGGCTAAAATGTTTACAGTGTTCAGTGGCTAAAATATCAATATGACTAAAATGTCAAGAGTTTTCATTGACTAAAACTACATTTAAAAAGCCCAGTAAACAAAACAAAGCACAATTACAGATGTGTTTGCGAGTCATAAGTCAAGTCTTCACAGAGATATAAAGAGACATGATGCTCCGGTAGCAAAGTGGGATTTCAGAAAATGATCAGATTTGGAAATACCAGTTGGTCATTTAAAAAAAAAAAACCCACAACAACAACAGTTTGAGTGAACCACACTTTTATATCCAGTTTCCTTTTCAAAAGAGTTTATAGAAAGTACATGTTACATCCTGATTAAATGTTCCTGTTTGTTTGGACAATCTTATTTTCATGAAAATTTGTATGTTCTTATTTATTTTTGTATTGTATTTAGGTGTAATACTGAGAAAATAACAAGTTTGGAGTAATGCAAAGATATTTCATTTTGTAAAAATATTATTTTAATTTGAAAATACTGCATTTATAGTTGTTGTTGTTGCTAGTTTGTATGTTTGAGTTGAGAAATACACATTTCAGCATTATCGTAATCTATTTGTGCATTTTCTTTGATAACCAAGCAAGTTGACTATTTGACCATTTGTTTATTATATCGCAATCGCATATATTATAATATTAGCCTCAATAATATCAAAACATTGTGCAACCTCGAGTTTAGCAGTCCAACATAAAATTATCTTACAGTAAAATGAGTGCAATTTGAGGAACACTTAAATGTTTTTCTAACAGGAATAACTAAAACTTGTGCATTCTTAATCAGCTCTTAGTAAAAGAAACATTTGTAACAAAACAATTCACAAGGTAAGAACCTAATAATGAAAATTAGGGGTCACGATTGTGAAATTTGGCTGACAATTAATTGTCAAACAAATAATTGTGATTTTGACTATGATTACTGTTTTAGGACTATTATGATTAATTGTCTTTTTTAGGTGTTTCACGAATATGATGATTATTTATCATACAAACTCACTATGTGTGCTTCAAGTTATTTATACACATTTATCTTGGGTCATATAATAAAATAAGGGTATATGATTTCCTTTTCAGGCTTCAAAAACTTATGAATGACAGACATAAAAATAATATTTTAATGATCAAAATATGTCTAAATAACTAAAATATATCTCTCTTATTTGTCCGATTTACATTTGATCAATTGCACTTTCAATGTTTTGTTTTCTTTTGCTTCTTTTGTAACCCAGCCAACCTGTATAGCTATTATATTATATTATATTATAGTAAAATATTTCTGCCTTAAAGTCTTCACTTTCACACATTATTTTAAGGCTCTTTGATTAACTGACAAGCCCTTATTTCTCATGAAAGAAGATTTTGAGATTGTGTTTCTTGCATTTGATCATGTCCACAGAAATAGAGCATCTCCTCTCTCTCACTGCTGAATAAACCCACAATGACCATGGACATTTGACATTACATGGCCGTAAAGTGAAAGTGGAGCGCTTTGCATTCACAAAATGAATCCGTTTATATTTTCGTGGGAGTTTTGCGCACGCTTCTGTAGACGGTGTGCTCATCAGAGCGCTTGAGAAGTGGTTCATCTTCACACACTCTCAAGAGAGCTGCTCTTGTGATGTCAGCGGTGCGGTTCCCTGAGATGTTTGGAGTTCAAGTGAATGAGACACAAATGCTTTTTCCTCTGTGGTCACTGGCGAGTGAAATGTTAAAATTGACTTGCCAGTGGCTAATAACAGACGTTTTTGGTCGCATAATGCGAAATTTACTCGCATATGCGAGTGATTTTCTCACTCATACATGGCCGTTAAAGTAAACAGAAAATATAAAATGGGCAAATAACAAAATGAGATGACGCATGGTGTAAAGTTACGTTAGCAGCGGTGCAGAAATGACTTTTAACATGGGGGCGATGAGGAAACATTTAGAAAATCTATTTGAAGTGACTACTACTAACAGAAACGCGTGTTGTAATACTATATCATGTTTGGTGGGGACAGAAAGTAAAGAGGACTTGACAAGCGATCCGGGAAGTTTCCGCTTCAAGTGTTCGATTAAGGCGGTTGTACGGCTGTGATAAGCCATTTCCAATTTGCATATCTTACACAGCACCACATGGTTGTGTCTCCGGCTAAAATACTCCCATGCTTTAGAACACCATGGGCAAGTTTTTTTTAGCTGCAGTTTGTTCTTTGGGGAATCCATGCTTAAACCGTGTGATGCCATTTTAATTATTCCATTGCAACGCACCAACGCATGTTATGCAAATCAGTATATTTCTGTAATCGATGACGTCGATGAATCGTCCCAGCCCTACTACACAAATCCTCTCTGAATGGAGTGCTTCTTACATTTTAAGTGGGTGAGCACAAGCCCTTATAATGGGTGGGCTACCGACTATAATCAACACAGCCGCCTAATTACATTCTGTTGAACTGCCCGTTGCACAAACAAACTTGTGCCCCTTTTTAAGTACGGGCTTTTAGACAAGGTTTTCCCTCTTTATTGTTATTAAGCATGTTTAATACAACCTTTTAAGTTGGGACACAAGAAGAATAATCGGTTAAGAGCTACAATTAACCGTTGCAATAATCGCTGAATAGTCGAATAATCGTACTAATAATCGTTAGCTTAATCGATTATGAAAATAATCTTTAGTTGCAGCCCTACTAACGACTTGAGACTTCAGAAGACACGAGGATGTTTCCGGTAAGGGAACATGGTGAGCAACGATGCTCCCTAGTTTTTACAGTGCATAGTGGGATTTTTTTTAGGTAGCAAACATAAACTGCAGTACGAAGAGTGTGTTAAACTTCGTGCTGCTGCTGAAACCCTGGCCGCGAAGCCTTAGCAGCCCGAAAAGTCTTCTGCCCCCAAACAAAGTGCGTTGGAAGCTTCATTGAACATCTCATATGTGACTTTGACTTACAACTGAACTTTAGTCCACTTTGTAGAAAATACCAAGATATATATCGTGTATCACCATTCAGCCTAAAAGAGATATGACTAAGGGAGTGGTGGTGGTGTAGTGGGCTAAAGCACATAACTGGTAATCAGAAGGTTGCTGGTTCAATCCCCACAGCCACCACCATTGTGTTCTTGAGTAAGACACTTAACTCCAGGTTGCTCCGGGGGGATTGTAGCTGTAATAAGGGCACTGTGAGTCGCTTTGGATAAAAGCATCTGCCAAATGCATAAATGTAAATGTGAAATATAGTGTTCTTAAGGTCAATGTGTTATGAATTGACAAACAGTGTTTACTTGGTGAGAATGTTTGCCATGTTTTAGTAGAATGCTCTGATTTTGGGAGAGTGTTTTGAGAAATTAAGCTGAATGTTGCAAAAGCAACCGTGTTAATAAAAATAATAATATGTAGTCCGTATTGAGAAAAACACATAACCAAGTTTTTAAAATGGTCTGGTACAAATGAGATATTGAATAGAGTTTTGGTGAGCCATTTTGAATGGCAAACACATGTAGCAGTAATGACATGGACAGATACAGGTGTGATAGTGTGAACATGTACAAAGAGTGTCATTCTGTCTTCCCATCAAAAGTTGTGAAGTTTCACAAACATTAAGACAGGAAGTCACCCCACGCTTAACCAAACCACTTAATAAGGTGATGCACTTTTCCTGCGTCAGTATTGCAGCTCTGAAGCTCTGCAGGTGACTGACTGCAGACAGGTCACATGTATTAGAAAAAACCTGACAAATGAAAGAACAAAAAACCTAGTTGCTAAATCCACATTAAAGGGGAGCTCGCCCCGTCTCTGTCTCTCATTCTGCCATAGCAACACACATCTGTACTCATCAAGATCTCTGATGACCCTTAAAGTAAGCATGTATTGTAAATGATATATTAATCACACACCTAAACAATTAAACAGTCCCATAATCAGGACTAACTCGTAAAGCTGCAATGAGACCAGCACTCTCATCATGCCGCTCGTCTTCCTCTCTACAGATCTGTGACTTGAACACAGAAACAGACAGTGTTAAGAAAGTGACACTTCCCTCTGTCTTCAAAAGATATGCATCTCAACTTCATCAGTACTGATTATTGTTGCAAGTTCTCCAAACGCACAAATAAACTCAAGGCTTAACTATCGGACAGAAATGTCACAAATAAAAGGTTTTAATAGGTCAGTTGTTTTTCCTACACAGCAATGAGATCAAATGGAGACATTTGCTGAAGTGAGAGAAAGACAACATTAATCTCACATGTGTCTCCTCCATGTTTCAGAAGATCTCAGAGATCTCAGTGACTGGAGCCTTTATTCCATAAAATCTTTTGATATGGTTAACAGCTATTGGTATTTTCTTGGATCAGTATTACAACAACATGATGATCTGCAAACTGTAGATCATGAGACTCCTGTAGTGCCAGAGTTCCCCACTTGAAATTAGGGATGCACCAATCTTATACCTGGATTGGTATCGGCTCCGATACTAAGGCTTTTAGCCCGATCCAGATCCGATACTGTGTGTTAGTCATGTTCGTTACTATCAAGCTCCACAAATGACATAAAAGAACCATTAAAATAGTTCATATGATTTGTGCATTTTATTCAAAGCCACTCGAAGACGTTCGATAACTCTGTGAATCACAAAAGACTGTTTAATAAGTAAATATATTTACTGCACGCACAGCTCCAGCTCGTCATTGAATGATGATGCTCTGTTTACACACACACACACACACACACACACACACACACACACACACACACACTAGCTGCTATTTTTAGCCTTCACGCAATATTTGAGACATCTCAGAAGTAGATGTTCACTTCTAATATACATTTAGAACGGCACCGGATGTTCACTTTACCAGAATTTCAATAAGAAGCGAATTAAACTACTGTGAACTTTCCTACAAACAGACACATACAGGACTTCCTGTAGAGTTCAGAATGTCAAAACAAAAGCGTGAGGGTTTAAAAGTTATAGGTGCATGATTGAGATATATTATTATTATTATTATTTGTTTACAAGTTAAATGGGCTCCAAAATTAACTGTGAATGAAAAGTGAGCTGATATCTTACAACTAAATGAACAAAAAGAGATCTGAATCCTCTAAAGTCCAGATACAAGTTGAAAAAATTCAATAATAAAAACGGTTTCTTTTCTACTGATGACTTATACTGGAATTACTGTTCATTTAGCTGCTGCATTATTCAGTATACTATTTAATAATAAAGCGTTTCTTAATAATCTATACATTTATATTGAAATAATGTGTAGTTAGAGGTTTGTGTTTCTTTACATATTACAGAGTACTCCCAATTAGTTCCACACAATAATGTAAAGATATTCAAACTGATTATACAAAAAAACATCGACACTGCTATCGGATCGGGATCGGCAGAGTATTGGTGCATCCCTATTACAAACAAGTGCTCCACCCGGCCCTTTCCTGGTTCTTTTGGTTGCCCAGAAAATAACTGCTGTCGGATCGGGATCGGCCGATGCTGAGATTTCTGATATCAGAATCGGCATTTAAGGCGATTTAGAAATCCAGGTCTGACTTTTTTAAAGTCGCTTTTGGGGGTAAGGACGTGTTGTCACCCTAAACAAGCAGATATTACAGCTTTCCTACTTGCATTACAACTTGTGGACAGATTTCCCTCTTCCTTTGGTGATCGTTGTGCTGAACTGACAGTCTGAACACTCTGACATCACGATGACAGAGCATTAGTAAGTTTACTCTGTTAGTTTGTTTTACTCTGACGTCACACCGCAGGAACCGTTCCCGGGTTCTAAAGAGCAGCAGATTTCAATGGAGGATTTAGGCAGCGCTGCAGCTTAAATAATCTTTTAAGCTTAATAGAATATAAAAAAATGTTTTAATGATATGAAAGGTTATTATAAAGGAATATCTATGGTTTACAGTGAAGAAAGTATGTGGGTTATTTTCTGAACTATTAGCAAAACAAGTTTACACTTGTTTCAATGAGCCTGTATGATCATGTCAGACATACACATCCTCACATGTTTAACACACTGATAAAGCCTAAGAAATGTGATATTTAAAAATAAAAACTACCACTAAAATGCTGTATGTGTCTTTACTGCTTAAATTTTTAACCCACATAAAATCAATAATAATATTTTTACTTCAGTATGATCCTATTCCATATCAATACTTAATAACAGCCGTTTCGATTGAACAATATTATTTACTGCATTTAAAATAAATGCAAACATCATTTTCACAGTATAACATTATTTTTATTCATTTATTCTTTCACAAACCGTAGTCCGTGTACTGCTATGGTGGAGACGGTTCCTCCTGTTATATCGTATATGAGGGTCTTGATCAGATAATATTTAGATCATATTTGACCTTATATCTGTCACAGCACTTTGGAAATGAAAAACAGACATTTGCAATCAGAGTTTGCGTGACTTCTTCATAATAATTTAATATCCACCAACAGCTGTTGCGGGTCAATTGTGTCTAATAGAACTGACGCAACAACAGTGATGGTGACCCGTGAATTATTATCATTTATATAAAATCCTGTGTTTTTCCTAATGCAACGATCTGGTGGAAATTTAAAGAACACTAATCTCCAATAATCTGTGGAAAACGGGGTGTTGCAACCCCAAAAACAGCACTTTTTGGTCAGTTTCAGCTAAATTTGAGCGAAGTGCCCAAAGGCAGCAGTTATTTTCTGGGCAACCAAAAGAACCAGGAAAGGGCCGGGTGGAGCACTTGTTTGTAATAGGGATGCACCAATACTCTGCCGATCCCGATCCGATAGCAGTGTCGATGTTTTTTTGTATAATCAGTTTGAACATCTTTACATTATTGTGTGGAACTAATTGGGAGTACTCTGTAATATGTAAAGAAACACAAACCTCTAACTACACATTATTTCAATATAAATGTATAGATTATTAAGAAACACTTTATTATTAAATAGTATACTGAATAATGCAGCAGCTAAATGAACAGTAATTCCAGTATAAGTCATCAGTAGAAAAGAAACCGTTTTTATTATTGAATTTTTTCAACTTGTATCTGGACTTTAGAGGATTCAGATCTCTTTTTGTTCATTTAGTTGTAAGATATCAGCTCACTTTTCATTCACAGTTAATTTTGGAGCCCATTTAACTTGTAAACAAATAATAATAATAATAATATATCTCAATCATGCACCTATAACTTTTAAACCCTCACGCTTTTGTTTTGACATTCTGAACTCTACAGGAAGTCCTGTATGTGTCTGTTTGTAGGAAAGTTCACAGTAGTTTAATTCAGCTTCTTATTGAAATTCTGGTAAAGTGAACATCCGGTGCCGTTCTAAATGTATATTAGAAGTGAACATCTACTTCTGAGATGTCTCAAATATTGCGTGAAGGCTAAAAATAGCAGCTAGTGTGTGTGTGTGTGTGTGTGTGTGTGTGTGTGTGTGTGTGTGTGTGTGTGTGTGTGTGTGTAAACAGAGCATCATCATTCAATGACGAGCTGGAGCTGTGCGTGCAGTAAATATATTTACTTATTAAACAGTCTTTTGTGATTCACAGAGTTATCGAACGTCTTCGAGTGGCTTTGAATAAAATGCACGAATCGTATGAACTATTTTAATTGTGTTTTTATGATTCTTTTACGTCATTTGTGGAGCTTGATAGTAACGAACATGACTAACACACAGTATCTGATTTGGATCGGGCTCGTTGGACTGATACCCGATCAGTCTAAAAGCCTTAGTATCGATATTGAACATCTACTTCTGAGATGTTGTTCGTGAGTAGCGCTCAGATATTGTGCACTGTGTGAAGGCTAAAAATAGACTATAATAACAGAGCTATCGCAAGTCTTCAAGTGGCTTTGCATTAGGGCTGCAACTAACGATTATTTTGATAATCGATTAATCTAACGTTTATTAGTACGATTATTTGACTATTTGGCGATTATTGCAACGGTTAATCATTAGCTCTTAACCGATTATTCAGCTTGTGCTCCGGCTTAATTTTTTTTTATTTAACGTGCTTCGTAACAAAAAAAGGAGAAAAAAAAATCATCTTTTAAAAATAACACTAAATAAAATTCACTGAATTTTTATTCAAACTGAAATTTACTGAAAGTTTAATTCAGTAAAGAAATTCACTATAAAAAATCCTATTGTTATCAAGTGTTTTTGTCTTGTTTTCCATTTAAAAATGTCTAAAAATCCTTGAAACAAGATACATTTACTTGTAAAAAGCAACATATAAGATTGTAAAGGGATCAATGGAAAGGAGGAGGCGAGAACCGGCTTGTCAATATAAATAATAGTTTAATATAAAACTTAAACAAAAGACAAACAGACACATGACGGACATGTCTGTAAACTATCTCTGTCTCCCGCACGATCCTCTGCAGTAGACCTTTATCCCTCTCGGGAGGCTTGATTAGCCTAATACGGGACCGGGTGTGTATGATCACGACCGCACCCCGCCCTCCGCCCTGCCACAAAGATATTTAGACTTTAAGAGAATGTATCTTAAATATAAGTGTATTTTGTGTAAGTGAATTTTTTCACTTAGTTATACTTCTGCAAGTGCAGTATAGACAAAATATAGTTATATTCATGATCTATTCTCTAAAAGCAAGTCTAAATATCTTGTGATTCTCAGGTGAATGCATCTTTATTAAAGGATTTTTAGATATTTTAAAATATCTGTATTTTTTATATTATATTCAACATTCTCAGATAACAATTGTTTCTTCTGCAATATAGTTCCTAAAGTAAATGTTTTAAATGAGTTTTAGATATTTATATTGGAAAATAAGCCAAAACAAAAACAAATCATAAACATATTTTGTTGCAGTGAATAATGGGGCGAAGACTTCCTCTCTCACCTTTCTGTTCACTTCAATCCATCTTTAACTCACAAAAATAACAAACTCTCTCGTATTAAAAAAAATAGCATATTGCCAATTCTCTTCATGATAAGAAATGCTCAGTGACATATTGTAGCGTGGCCACATAAGGAGAAGTTATAAATAAGGTTAATGACAAAAAAGTAATTATGTTTAGTCATTATTGCCCATTAGTGATATTATTTTCCCCTGTAATTTGTAATTGCCTCAGCTGTGGTGTATTTGTCCCCGATTGCTGTTCACGCGAGAACTTCTCGTGGTTTCGCATCACGTGATGTCTTGCCACGTTAACAGGAAGAGACTGTTACTTTCTATTTAAGGAACCGGTATGCCGGTTTTCGGGGGTACGCTCAGTGACAAAACCTTTCATTCATACATTGGATTACTATTGCTGACTGACCTGGAAGCGCGAGGTCGCCGTTCCTTGTGGAGTAAATTCGTTGGGCTCGCTGCCTGGATTACTTTTATCTGAGGACATAAGCCAGTCATCTTCTCTGGATCATGCTCACGGACTACACAAATTCCCGGTGAGGCTGATCTGAACGCTGTCATTAACTCTGTGCACGCTGGAGTCCACTTTTACACACACACACACACACCTTGTCTGGTATTATTGTAAATATTATTTTGGTTTGTAAATACACTTGGGTTGATTGTTTATTCGTCAGTGTTGAGTATATTTTTTTTCTACTCCATAGTCTAATAGTAACGGGACGTTGGTTCCCATTGTATTTTGTTATACTCTACTTTAATATTTTGTGGAGTGTTACATAGTGGTGGCCCGTACGGGGACTACGTTCTGTTTCTTTTTGTTATAGTGTTTTTTTTGTGTCCATAAATATGGAGGAAGAGACACATGTAAATGGAGGAGTAATTAATCTAAATACTGATGAAATTGAGACTAATGTAAATGAGTTAAGGTGTAGCTCTGATGAAACTCAGGCGGCTGATTTCACTGCAGGCCCATTTGTTACCAGACGTAATCCGGCAGGTGAAATAACATCTATGCTGAGTTCAATGTATATTTCTGATGATGATTATGATGAAAGAGATGTAGTGAATATAAATGTGGTACAAACAATGCAAACAGAGATTGATAAACTTAAGGTGGATTTATTGGCTCTTAGTGCTAAAATGCAACATAATGAACAGGAGTTAAAACAGTCTATAGATAGTTCCCTTAATAGAGAAACCAGTTTCCGGGAGGCAGTGGACGCTGGCTTAGCAGATGTAGAAGATCATTTCCAGAGGTCTATAGAGAAGTTGGAGAGAGCGGTGGTTGACTGTTTCCTGCGGAGAGATGCAAGATGGGAAACTCAGATGAAAAAGTTAAGATTCACCAGTACCCCATCTCGTTCTCAAATACAGACATTTCACCCTGCCTCTTCCCTATCTAAAGTCAATGACTTGAAAACTCCCGTACCAGCAACAAGACTTAAAGTTCCCCCTGTAAACAGAGGCAACACTACCTATGATGTCACTGCTGGAGCTCAACTACCGAACATGGCTCACCCTTCATGTATGCCCAGTATGTCGTCTTTCTGTGGGAAACCCCCTATCCGTCTGGAATTTCCTTCCTTCGGTGAATCTAGCGAGACATCAGACGTACTCCATTTCGTCGAACAGGTCGACAATTATCTGGCCATTAGACCCCTTCCTAGTATGGAACTCGTTGGCACACTGAGTACAGTGCTCAAAGGACCCGCTCAGAGCTGGCGGAAGGCTGAAAAGAACAAGGTAAATGATTGGCAATCTTTCAAAAATGCTTTTATGTCTGCTTTTTTTCCCAGAGGATTACCTCACTGAAGTGGAAGACAAGTTGAGGTCCCTGGTGCAGCAACCACGTCAGCGATTGAGAGATTTCGCCTGTGACTACCGAGCTCTGTGCCTCAAATGGAAGCCTAATATCACAGAAGATGAGATGGTGAGCAGACTTCTGTACAACATCAATCCAAGGGTTGCGGGCTGTCTGAGAGGGACGGTGAAATCAGTGGAACAGCTGGTGAAGGTGGGATCTATGGTGGAGAAGGACTGGATGGGGGCAAAAGATTACTGGCAGAAAGTGGGAAATTTGAATGGTAAAGACAAGGTGAATAAAAAACCAACTTAACGAAATACCTCCAAAGGTATAGCAGGATTGTCCATGGCACAACCCCACCCTATGACATCCCTTCTAGTAGTGCCAATAACCATAAAAGGACAAGAGGTGAAGGCGGTGCTGGATACAGGGAGCACATAAACCCTTATTCAGGAAAGCCTGTGGAGACAATTAGGAGGGGAAACGAAACCTGACCCTCCAGGCCCTCTTCAACGGTTCATTATGGCTGATGGAAGAATGCACCAGGCGATTAACAAGAAAACAGTCTGCTATGAGTGGCATGACAAGGTATGCAGGTTGGATACCTATATAATGAAGGATGCTCACCTGGCCTTTCCCCTTATAGCTGGTCTGGACTTCCTGAGAGCCGCTGAAGCCATAGTGGATGTAGGACAATGGAGATATGGACTGAAAATAGGCAAAGGATATATTTATCATCCATTCCTAACTGCACTTATAAATCCGGTGCTGTCTTCACGTCTGATGGGTGAAAGCATAGGCACGAATGCTGCTGCTGTGAGTCTCTATTATGCCTTACCTCCAACCTGGAATCCACCCATATATGACTTACACACACAAGTTGTTCCCAACTGGGACTCCGACAATCAGGAGGAATTAAAGAAGCTGATGGAAAATTGGCCTCGTACCACCTCTCAAGTCCTTGGAAAAACATCTGTGGAACAGCACAAAATTATACCTTCTGACGAAATGCCCTTGAGATCCAGAGCTTATAGGGTCTCACCGTTCAAGAAAAAGATTATCGATGAGCAAGTAGAACAAATGCTACGAGACCATATCATCGAGCCTTCTTTCTCTCCTTGGTCATCACCTGTAGTCCTGGTCCCCAAACCTGATGGTTCCTACAGGTTCTGTGTGGACTATAGGAGGCTTAATAGTAAGACCATACCTGACTCTTATCCGATGCCAATAATCCACGACATCTTGGAATCCATGGAAGGCGCCTCCTGGTTCAGTCCATTGGATTTGCAGTCAGGATACTGGCAGGTAGAAATGGAGGAAAGTAGTAAAGACAAAACAGCCTTCATCACCTCCCAAGGACTATTCCAATTCCGCTCCATGCCATATGGATTACGGAATGCCGCTGCCACCTTCCAGAGGCTGATGGAGAAGGTCTTAGCAGAATTGAGAGGGAAGTTTTGTTTTGTTTACATTGATGACATCATAATCTATTCACGGTCTTTACCAGAACATGTACAACATCTGAACACCATTCTGCAAAGACTAAACCAAGCATTGCTTACCCTGAACATGAAGAAGTGTCACTTCTTTAAAAAACAGTTAAAGTTCCTTGGCCACATCATCTCAGTGAAAGGAGTGGAGGTCGATCCTGAAAAGACCTGAGCGGTTGCTGACTATCCGCTTCCCAAAGACATTAAAGCCCTCCAACACTTCTTGGGATTAGCCGGGTGGTACCACAAGTTCATTCCCCATTTTGCCGACATCACAGCTCCGTTAAATAACCTGAAAAAGAAAGGAGTTAAGTGGGATTGGACGCCTGAGTGCCAAACCAGCCTTGAGAACATCAAACAACTGTTACAAGACCCACCTGTATTGATGCAGCCTGACCTCAATCAACCTTTCCAGGTACATACAGATGCCAGTGATGTGGGTTTAGGAGCCATTATTACCCAGCAAACTCCTGAGGGGGAACGGGTAATAGCTTATGCATCACGAACATTGCGTGGACCTGAGGTGAATTATTCAACGGCTGAAAAAGAGTGTCTGGCGGTGGAAAAATGGAGACATTACCTTGAAGTAAGACAGTTTGACATTTACAGCGACCATGCTGCCTTAACTTGGGCCTTCAACAGCCCTAAAACCTCCTCTCGGCTGACCCGGTGGACTCTTAGGCTGCAGCAATTCATCTTCCAAGTACATCACAGAAGAGGATGTCTGAACCTGGGACCAGATGCCTTGTCACGAGTCTGTGAAACTCAAGAAAGTGAAAGTGTGTCCTGTATGGCCATAGTAACATCAAAATGTGCCTCAGACATACCCCACACGTTAGAGGAAATCTCTCAAGCACAAAGTCATGACAATACGGTGTCTCTCCTCCAACTGGCCCAAAAAACCAGAAAGGTTCAAGATAACCAGATTACTTTTGAGGTCATGAGGGTGTTATATCGCCGGGTTCCTGTCAAGAACAACGGAAATAAATTCCAATTGGTTGTTCCTCAGGCATTAATTCCTGGATTCTTACATTACTTTCATGATAACCCACTGGGAGGACATCTGGGACAACTAAAAACACTGCTGAGGCTCTTGGAGGTGGCTTGGTGGCCCACTGTCCGTAAGGATGTCTGGCAGTATGTCAAAGGATGCGATACCTGTCAAAAATATAAACACGACAATACAAAACCCAGCGGCTTCCTACAGCATACACAAGTGACAGAACCGGGTCACACCTTGGGGATGGATTTTATGGGACCTATGTAGCGTGGCCACATAAGGGGAAGTTATAAATAAGGTTAATGACAAAAAAATTAATTATGTTTAGTCATTATTGCCCATTAGTGATATTATTTTCCCCTGTATTCTGTAATTGCCTCAGCTGTGGTGTATTTGTCCCCGATTGCTGTTCACAAGTTGTGAAAATAAACCTTTGTGTCTTACCTAATGTAACGTTAGTAGTCTTCTCTCCTGTACCGTGACGCATATGATCCATCCTCCTTGCCAAGAAAGATGACATAATAACTGTTGTTCCTCTCTTGCTGATTGAAAGAGCATGTATAATCCACTCATTATTTCAGCTTCAAAAGTCTAATTGCGGTCATGATAAACATGACTTTGCAGTTTTTTTGTATCTTGCATAATTCGATAACTTCCACTGTTTGCGCTTTTGAACTATAACAGGGGGCGGGAACCTTTTTTCACTTAGGAGCCAATTTTTTCATTTTTGGTCAATGCATTTTTCGAAAGGGCCAGAACACAAACAAATCATTTACCATTTTAATAAGTTTTTCAATAAAATGCAATGTTTATATTGCCCATAGATGACTCAAAAACAAACAAATATGCAAATATTTATAGGTAACATGTTGCAATATGGAATTGAGGACACATTTGTGCGGGTCTCCATAAAATGACTTCAAGTTACTTCATGAAAAATGTTACTCCTCTTTTGGGCTGGGTGATATGTCAAACTTTTTTTTAATAATTGCATTTAAAATATCAATATCCGATTATATGGTCAATCCCAAGGTCGGTGAATATTTTTGCTTTATTGATTTTGCTTTAAAATGAAATACATTTATTGAAACAACTTGAATAAAAGACATTTCTAAATTCAAATTGCACTTTAAACTAAACGAAAAAGCAATACAAATAACGAAGTAATAAAAAAATATGTAAATCCAAACATTTACCGGCTCCATTTGCCACCACGCAAGCATCAGTATGCAACAACAGGTGAAAATTACTAGCCTACAACTTAAGAACTAAAGACAATTATAAATGTAAATATAATTAGAATAATCATCATAATAAATAAGCCTAAAAAAATCTTGTGTTCCCAAAAAATGCTTGTGTTCTTCTTGAATGTGTTTGTATTCCGTTTTGATCATATTTATTCTGCCTAAAAAAAAAAAAAAAAATAGAACTCAATTTTAGGTTCAAGGCAAACTTGTATTATGATTGAATCACTTTTGTCTTTGTTTATTTAATACAGTTATACCTGTATATATTACTGAACCTATGAGTTGCGTTCACAATGTGTAAGAGCGAACTAAACTTGCAGTACCTCACGAGATGATCGGAGATCATGTGCAGCGTTCTCATAGATGACATTATTCTTGCAAACAGTTTTCAGTTGAATGAAACAGAAAAAGGAGTGATAACTCTTTACATGCGCTTGTTTCACGAGACAGGGTCCCACTGCACGCCTCTGAACAGTGACTCAGACACGAGCATTGACGGCTTTTCTTTTGTCTGTTCTTAAAAATATAATAAAGTGTGTTTCTTCAAACACGTCAGCATTTTTGTCATGTGTCACTCCGAGACAACTTTTGCAGGTAGATGAGCAAAATGACTTGTGCATGAAATGCATTTGGAGAGGAGCCCGCAAACTGGATTGAGTCTCGTCGTGTTTTATGGGTGCTATATCACACCCTGGTTGCACATTAAAAATAACGAACATTCTTAAAATCACTCATAGAAAATGCTCTAAACAGCTAAGATCAATAATTATTGGGAAATGAGTCCCAGAAGCTTTCATTGCACTCAGAGCTCACTGTGCCCACATCAAATCAGATGCGCATTGGTGGCTTTTCTTTTGTCTGTTCAAAATATAATCAAGTTTCATCAAACGCATGACTTTGTGTCTAATTTCTTGTAATATAGCTCTCCAAGAATCTTTCAGGTCTCCTTCCACAGTGGCTGGTACATCAACAAAATACTCGACATGAAAAATCTGCATTTGGCGGGTGTTCATTTCAAACCTTGTTCACCAGGAGTAGGCTGTACAGTTCGGGAGAAAGGAAACCGAAACAGTGTCATTGACTTCAAGCTTTGCAATTGAACCCACACTTTCTGTCGGAAAAATATCTGTAGAAAGTATTAAACAATCATGTGTTTTTTAACAAAGAGCCACATTTTCTCGTCCCCTGAACTACTATGATTGCTCGTTCAGTGCCACGCACGGCCGCTGATGTTAACATCCCTAATTTGCTGTCATCTGTGCTCTTTGAGACGTGTCTGATCATAGAATTTAGATTTACAGTGCGAACGAACTTGAAACCACAATATCTCAAATCGCGCCAACGCCAATAATGCACTTCGGTTTACGTCATCTGTCAAACACAATATGGCGGAATAAGTCCGGAATAAGGTTTTTAACACCATTTGGAGTAAATTCTAGAGATTATTTGTGTGTTAAAATCAGCAGTGAAAGAAATACTCAAACCAGACTGACACCAGCAATCATCCATGTGATTATCTAATCAGCCAATCATGTGACAGCAGTGCAGTGCATAAAATCATGCAGATACGGGTCAGGAGCTTCAGTTAATGTTCACATCAACCATCAGAATGGGGAAATATGATCTCAGTGATTTGGACCGTAGCATGATTGTTGGTGTCAGATGGGCTGGTTTGAGTATTTGTGGGATTTTCACACACAACAGTCTCTAGAATTTAATCAGAATGAAGCCAAAAACAAAAGTCATCCTGTGAGCGTCAGTTCTGTGAACAGAAATGTCTTGTTGATGAGAGAGGTCAACAGAGAATGGTCAGACTGTTTGAACTGATAAAGTCTACAGTAACTCAGATAACTACTCTGTACAATTGTGCTGAGAACAATGCAAACGTCTCTTCTCAACTTTATACTGCATATAGATTGTGTATAATATGTACAGTTTTAACATTATCTATGTAACAGATATATAAATTCTTCTTATTATTTTTACACTATTAATTTTATTCTTCGTATTTTTTCAAAATTAGTTCATTCAGTGACGGGCTTTTATTTGGAAAAAAGATGTCCAGAAGCGCTTGCCATAGACGTTCATTTTCTGCTTTGGTTTAATGTGCTTGTTGTCAGTCCTCACTGAACTTGAGACTGAAAAGTTTTCTAACTATTGAGAAAAGCACTTAAATAATTGTAAAAAAAAAAAAACTGTAAAGGGATAGTTCACCCAAACATGAAAATTCTGTCATCATTTTTTCATCCTCATGTCATTCCCAACCGTCTGTGGAACATAAGATGTTTAGCAGAATGTCAATGCTGCTCTTTCCATACAATGAAAGTGAATGGTTCCAGGGGCTGTCAAGCTCCAAAAAGAAAAGTAGTCCATATGACATGTATGCTCTATTCCAAGTCTTCTGAAGTGAACTCGCATGCACAATCCAGAATTAATAATTTTTTTGTATAAAGAGCACTGAACAGTAGAATTGCTAGTTTTATGTGTCTCGTTTGGCTCCACACTCTCTTTCATCTCACAAATATATTTCATCGTGCCCATTCATTTGTACATAAGTACAGTCAACCTACAGAGTTTATTTTGCTATAATGACTGGCTGACTGTACATTATTATCCCTTACTTGATTGTCAAATTCCTTGCTTATGAAATCAAGGTCTGACCTTTAGAAAGACGAAACCGCTCTGAAAGCTTCTTCTAGTTATTTAACATCAATTCTTTAGGAAACTGCACATACAGAGATGTAACTGAGACGAGTGCTACACTGATTATGTCTCACATGAGCATTAAGTCATGCACTTATCATCAGTTTACAGAATTTTACGGTGCTAAAAAGAAAGTGGGAATAATGTCCAATGAATGTTCATGCTAGTTTGCAGTTTGTTACAATCCTAGTTTGTCTTACTTTGTAACAGAAAGCAAATGTCTGTATCGGCCTGGATCATATGGAAGTGATGACTCTTGAAGTGCTTTTAAAACTGAAAGCTTCTCAAAATAAATAAATAAAGCTGTGGTTTTACCAAGGTTCTTTTTTTATATACGTACAACGTTATTGTACCTTTTCATTCTTTACTGTGCAATACCATGTAAACCATATGTCCAAAAACCATGACTGCTGTATCAGTATACATTAGTTTTAAAGGGATAGTTCACCCAAAAATGAAACTTCTGTCATCATTTACTCACCCTCATGCCATCCCAGATGTGTCTGACTGACTTTCTTCAGCTGAACACACATGAAGATTTTTAGAAGAATATTTCAGCTCTATAGGTCCTCACAATGCAAGTGAATGATGTGTATATATATATATATATTAATTATAAAATTTGATCTAACTTCTAATATTTTTTTATGTAATTAATATAAAGAAACACGAACAAAAATAATGAAGCATGTCTACTATGCATATAATATGATTTTGTAATGTTCTATCACAAGGGCAGTATAACCTTTTTTCACACCACAATTGTCACGATATCGTAGTTTTTATCTTTAAAAAAAAAAAAAAAAAGGTTTTTACTTTTATTGGTACTCTCTTTAAATGTTTGGCCTATCATGTGTTCAATAGATGCAATCCATGTTCAATGAAAATAATGTATTGTTGTCTTTGTATTTTTGTTTGTAAAGCATAATTCCTATGCGAAACAATGATCAATGATCAGAAGTGGCAAAATATAAAAATCAGGTTATACCTGTTTGTCGTTATCGTATTGGCCAAACATTTTTATAGCAGTGCATCCCTACAAGATTTCTCTTTTTCTGATTATTATCATAGCAGTGGTGACCTGTGTTCATAAAAATGGACATTCATTTTGGACATCCTTCAATCACCAATGGTACATAAGACCTTCTGTCTAGTGACGAAAACACAAATGTTGTCGTATAAGTACTTTATGAAAAATGTTAACATTTTGCTTAAAATCCTTCTACAGTGACAAAACATTCATTGTGTCAGTTTATGGTGGGGAAATGTAAGCACGTGTTATTGACTGGCAGGTGAAAAATTCTCTGTCCTCATTCCATTCTCATATGAGCTCATGCAAAGAGCTTGAAGCTGTTCAGTGTGTACATGCTGCACCTGTGCTGTGTAAAACCACCTCTCACTCTCTCTTCCTCTTTACACACACACACACACACGCACACACACACTGTGGCAATAAAATATCCACCTTCCTCACATGTTGAACATGCCAGAACGGCTCCCTCTCGCTGAAACACACGGTCTGTAGAGCAACAGTTACAGCAATTCTGACTAATAATGCTTTTGAGTAAATTACATGTGTATCTTGTGTCCACGGCGCATAAATAAAATCATCATGTGTCATGGCCATGGAATTCTTTTTTTAAACAACAGTAACAATAAATTATTTCCATTAAAAGATTGGATCTCTTGAACAATAGAGAGCCACAATGAAAGATAAAAAGACTAAAAAATAACTAAATATGATAATATGATGATTGATATGAAAAAAGGTTACTTTGTACTTCTAAAACAGTTTTGTATTTCTCAGTTCAAAACAACCGAACTCACATTTGACATGTACTGTATATGATAGAATATTATAAATTCACACTATGCATATGTTGGGCAATTTCACAGAAATGTTAACCGCGTCATGGAAAATTGAAACGTTTAAACCAACGGAACAAAACCCCTTTTAAATTCTGTATTATAGTGGTATAATAGATCACGGATAATGCCATCCAGACCGCAAGAGGGCGCCGCTTGCTCACACAGAGCTGATTGAAGCACTGAATGCAGATTAGATTTTAAAACACAGGATTTAGGCCATATTGCGATTTCAATCTTAATTCAATCAATCGTACAGCATTAATTGATATACCCATTTGTCAGAAGTCAAAATCTGCTGGTTTAAAGTATTTTTAATGGTTTCTCTCATCATGTAGCCTATACTGTAGATAAGTGTAACTTTCAGAACTGTTACGTCCGTTAGTGGCGTTTTTTTCCAGATTAACTGGAAAATAAGAATAAAATTAAATATTCTTAGGAGTGCCAACCCTTCTACGTGTTGTGGCATTTATTACTTCTGGATTGTGCATGTGAATTCACATATTTTTTTTATAAAGTGTGTCACTAATTAATTATAAATAAACCATCAGTGTTGCATATCTGTGTTTGCATTCTTATAACCAATATGCCGATGGTTTATAATTGGCTATAAAAATCAAGACAGTAGATTAATCGGTGCAAGAGATTCTGTCACCATTTTTTAAACCCCTTTTAAACTGCAACTTATTAAACCCAGCATGTCTTCACTTATTAAACCCAGCATGTCTTCATTTTTGGCCAAAAACTGAAGGAAGACTATAAGTTTAATAAACTTTTTGCAACTTAATTATTGCAAAAGTGTACAATTATCACAATGAACATTTTCCCAATCCATATGAATTTGAAGTCTCCCATCATGTACTGTTTGACCTGTTTGGTATCTGTCAGGTCCACATGCTTATTTCTCAGTCACAGTCCCTGTTCTTCCACACGTACACAGAGGTCAGAGGTCAAGCAGTGGATGGATGGAGTGGTAACATGGGAGCAGAAGAAGAGTGAACTCTGCAATGTTTTTAGTAAGATGTTTGGACTATATCCAGCAAGAGTGCTAGTTTACTTCCTGTTCACATGCGATTGCAGGAAGTGCAGAACGTCTGCAGTGGTCCTGTCAGACCTGGTAGACCTCATCAGTGTGCAAATGTATAGTGGTGAAATGTTTATGCAACCTGATTTCGTTTCTTGATGTTTACAAGAAATGCGCGAGTCTGAGCTCCTCCTCTAACAGCCCTCAGCACATCCAGTGCAGGTCAATAGGAATCTAATGTCCGATTCATCAGCCAATCAGATTGCTTAATTTATACCTGTTGGGTTTAGTCTTATGCAATCACATGTTCAATGATGAGTGCAAGTAGAAAGCAATGTTCTGCATGACATTTTGTCATTTGTTGATAGCTGTAGTGGGTTTAATGAAGCTTAAATTAGGCTGGCTTTAGCATTAAGTGGTACTACAAGTTAACAGTGACATAAAGGACTGTAATGTATATGTATGGGATGTCCATATGGTATTTCATTGTAAAACAGTGTGATGTCACTATGATGTTATGTTGTACATTTGCTGTAGAGACTCAATAAGAACCCGTGAGGTTTGATGTTATCGACGTAGCCACCATGTTTGATTTTAGTGCATTTACCCCAAAAAAGGTTTTTGTATCCTGGAGGATACAAACATTTAAGATGCTGGGGAGAGGAGCAGTGAGTGAATAGGTCAGATTTTTGTGAAATGTTTTGAAAAGCTGAATATGACTTATAACAGGAGTTGGCAACCTATGGCATGCGTGCCAGCATTTGCACATGGCGAGAGAGAATTTATTTGTATAAATTCTGCACCTGCATTCCAATCTACATCTCGATGTAATCCTTCTTTGTGATCATGAGCTGAATGGGATGCTAACCAAAAAAGATCGAATGGGATGAGACTGCAGTATACACAACACACACGTGCAGCACGTGCAAGCCGGCAGCGCTTCACTTTCGTTTAATTCGGTCAGGCTGTGTGGACGACAGTCTATATTCTGTGTTTCACTTGTTTCTTAATGCTTTCAGAACAACACGTGATGTAATAAGGAAAACACCACTATTAATCTTTGAGATTTCCAGCCCAGCATACAGGTAAACCCTCCTTATATCATAATCACACTCAAAAGTACAGTAAACAATTAAAAGAGAAAACATACATGAGGAAGAATTGCATCAAGGTGTAGATATGAATGCAGGTGTGGAAAACTTCTTACAAATTCTTGCAGGTTAACTTGATTTTATCCATCAAGAATGTTCTGGATTGTGAAAAGTGGCACTACATACCAGAATATTGAGTGGTTGAAGGAGAGGGGATAAAAGAATAAAAAGAATTTATGATGTCTGCTGAAAATCTTTTTTCAAATGATTACATTATGATGAAAGATACGAAAGGCTACAAACTTGAAGTTGTTCTGATTAAATTTGCACAATACAACCAGAGCCAATATATAGCAAAGTAACTAGTGTCCATTTTGCTTTCATACTGAGTTTGAGTAATGCTGTTGAAAAAATGGTCTCTGGCTGTGTCCGAAAGCTGAAAATGCTGTCTTCGGAGGCTGAATACTGAGGTTGGAAGGCATCGAAGTGCGCTAAATCCAATATGTGCCACATCCAGTTTTTGAAAGGAGCATAGATCCAGCCTTTACTGACTTTGATAGCCTAACATCCTGCATGTGCTGTTCGCTGGTTGGTTGAAAGAATAAAAATGGCATCTGATGGAGCTGTATAAAGCAGTAAAAAAAAACAGTTTTTTAACTTGGTTACTAAATATGTGCTTGGTTATGTCTCACCTTAATTTGTTCTAGATCATAAGATATGACGCTATGGTGCCTTGGAAGGCAGTCTGAAACAGGCGTCCGTAAGAGGTGCCTTCATATGCAAATCACTGCCTGTGAAGTCACTGAATCCGTGAGACCAGTGGGTATAAATTGCCTCTCAGCCTATTTGTATTCATGCAGCGTTGCGTGACGAGTATTCATCAGCGCTGAAGTAACAAGTAAATGTCACTTCCATGAAGCATGACCACAGGGTGACATCACAAGATATAATTACCAGCATTTTGCCAGACCACTGCACACCAAGATACCAAATTTCTCTAAATCATCATCCGCCCCCACTCTCATCACACTCCCTCATAATCTCCATCTCTCTGCTTTTGTTGCAGGGTAATGCACATGTTCAGAAATGCCGTACGTAGATCGTCAGAATCGGATCTGTGGCTTTCTAGACATCGAGGAAATGGAGAACAGCGGCAAGTTTTTGCGGCGCTACTTCATCCTGGACACGCAGGAGGGCAGCCTGGTGTGGTACATGGATAACCCTCAGGTACTAACCCGTCTACAATGTTCCTGATTGTGCTCAGTTACTTGGCAAGAACTACAGCAACAGTTAATTCTGTCATGATTTACTCTCCTTAATGTCTTTTCAAACTTGAACGACTTCTGAGGAAACAAAAGGAGATGTTTAGCAGAATGTTCACACTACTGTTTTCTATACAATAATAGTTAATGGAGACCAGGGCTGTTAATTTCCTAAAAGTAAAAAAAATGCACCATAAAAATATTTTTCAACTTGTGCCAAAGCTGCTGTATGATCGGTTTGTGTGAGGAACAGACCGAAATGTAGTCTCTTCTAGTGTCTTATTGGAACTAGTAATTATTTGATCTTCTAGTGTCTTATTTGATTTTGCCGAAACGGTCAACTAAGGTTGAGTTGCAATCTCAGATGCAGTTTATTGTGCAACCAAAATCTCAATAATAACCTGAAAAAATTTGCTGCATAACAAGGGACTTTTGATGGGATCAAAATCCCGTCAAAAGTATTGTGGTCACATATCCCAAAATAATAATAAGCGTGAATCAAAAATATATAAACACATTTAAAATATGCTGCAAAAACAACAACAGAAAAATGAAAGCAGTCATCAGAATTGCAAATAAAATCATGTTTTTCTTGGTTATATTACATTTTTTGTGCTCTCTGACAATTTTTCTCATATTTTCATTTCTTTCCAAAACTTGTGAGTAGAGTTTCATTTAAATCAGGGGCGTTTTGCATCCCTATCGGTCCACTAGTTCTTGACTGACAGCTCCTCCTCTAGCCAATCATTGGAAGAGGGGAGGTGACGGCAATTGCAATTCTGATGCAAACAAATTCAGCATATTTTAAATGCGTTTATATATTTTTGATTCATAATTAATACATCAACTTATTTTGATCTGCACCCTTAATTTATTTTTGTGCTTATTTTATTATCTGCTCTTTTTTTATTATTTGATTCACGCATATTATTTTTGGATTCGTGACCGCAATAGTTTTGACTGGATTTTGATCCCATAACTTTTAACCATAAACTAGAGATTCACTGATGTATCAACTGCTGATATTTATTGGCCAATTATTGACCAAATGAAAACCATCAGCATATCGGTTTGAATAATGAAAACGCTGATATGAATACCTGATGGTTTATTTATAATTAATTAGTAAAACACTTTGTAAAAACTCACATGTAAATTCACATGCAAAATCCAGAACCAATAACAGCAACAATATGTAGAAGGGTTGGCACTCCTAAGAACATGTAATATTTACATTTCTTTCTTTCTTATTTTCACGATAAAAATGCCATAAACAGATGTGCCAGTTGTAAAGGGGCACTTACCTATAGGCTACATGATGAGGGAAACCATCAAAACACTTTGAAACCAGCAGACTTTGACTTCTGAGATATCGGTATGATATCCATTAAATGGTCAGCACTTATATAGCGCCTTTTTAACCTTAGCGGTATTAATAGTGTTTTACGTTGCGTCTCATTCACCCATTCACGCACCAATGACGGCAGAGCTGCTATGTAAGGTGCTAGCTTACCATTGGGGGCAACTTGGGGTTCAGTGTCTTGCCCAAGGACACTTCGGCATGTGGAGTCATGTGGGCCGGGAATCGAACCACCAACTTTGCGATTAGTGGACAACCTGAGCCACAGCCGCCCCATTAATCTGTACGATTTAATGAATTAATATTAAAATTGTAATATGGGCTGCGTGATTACTAAGCATAAAGTATGTGTTTTAAAATCTAATCTGCATTCAGTGCTTCAATCAGCTCTGTGTGAGCAAGCGGCGCCCTCTTGCGGTCTGGATGGCATTATCCGTGATCTATTATACCACTATAATACAGAATTTAAAAGGGGTTTTGTTCCGTTGGTTTAAACGTTTCAATTTTCCATGACGCGGTTAACATTTCTGTGAAATTGCCCAACATATGCATAGTGTGAATTTATAATATTCTATCATATACAGTACATGTCAAATGTGAGTTCGGTTGTTTTGAACTGAGAAATACAAAACTGTTTTAGAAGTACAAAGTAACCTTTTTTCATATCAATCATCATATTATCGTATTTAGTTATTTTTTGTATCTTTTTATCTTTCATTGTGGCTCTCTTTAAACTTTTGGCCTGTCATGTGTTCAGCAGATCCAATCCATGTTCAATGGAAATGATTTATTTGTTAGAACAGTAAAAAAGCTTTTGTACCTCTTTGTACATTTTAAAGGATTATTCCTCAGTAAAACATTGATCTGATTACAAAATAAGGTAAGTGACAAAATATCGGTATCAACCTATAGGTTTTTGTTAAAATCGGTATTGGCCAAAAATTGTTGTATAACAAATATGAGCAATCGCTCAACAGAAGATCATCAGCGAATTTGTGTCCTAAATCTGGTTATCAGGTAATCTGGTCAAATTCAAACTTTTTTCTCTTTTCCCTAGGGACAGCATTTATCAAAGTCATGATCAAAATAATCAATGGTTATATAAATACATTGAATTCAGAAATTATTCAGACCCCTTTTTTCACAGTTTGTTACGTTGCAGCCTTATGATAAAATGCTTTCAAATGATTTTTTTCACATCAATCTACACTTGAAATTGAGTTCAGGTGCATCCCATTTCTCTGGATCATCTTTGAGAAGTTTCTACACTGTGATTGGAGTCCACCTGTGGCAAATTCAGTTGATTGGACATGATTTGGAAAGGCACACACCTGTCTATATTAGGGATGGGCATTTTGGTCATTTTGTCTACAGAAGTACTCAGACTAATTACTTGAGTACTCGATGATTTACGGAGCATTCCGTTCAACTCGGAGAGTCGGAATTTCCATCTTACAACTGGGGAAAGTGCAATGGAATGACACTTTATGTCAGACTTCTAACTTGGAAACTCATGCAGAATTTTTTTACTTTCGTTTCGTCTAGATGCAGGTGTGTTACATCATCCAGAGCAGGGAGATTTACATTCAGTGACAAACATTCACTTTTATTAAATAATATCCATTAAAGAGTCAAAGTTCTTACATTAAATCAGGGCTACTCAACTTTGGAAAGGTCAGGGACTGTAAAGCTGGATCAGTGACCCCTTGAGGGCTGCACTCTTAATTTGTAAGATTCTTATATATTTATATACACAAACAAGTAAACATTTTTATAGTAAGAATGTTGTAATGTTAGTAAACGGGATAGTTAACCTAAAAATTTTAATTGTTTCATCATTTGCTCGCTTTCATGTCATCCCAGAATTGTATAACTTTCTTTTTTTCTGCTGAAGACAAATCATTTTTATAGGAGTGGTGGTGGTGTAGTGGGCTAAAGCACATAACTGTTAATCAGAAGGTTGCTGGTTTGATCCCCACAGCCACCACCATTGTGTCCTTGAGTAAGGCACTTAACTCCAGGTTGTTCCGGGGGGATTGTCCCTGTAATAAGGGCACTGTAAGTCACTTTGGATAAAAGCGTCTGCCAAATGCATACATGTAAATGTCATAGGGCTGGGACGACGCGTCGACGTAATCGATGACGTCGACGCAAAAAATACGTCGACGCAAAATATGCACGTCGATTCGTCAGACCAAAACAAAGATGGCGGCGCCGGAGAGTAGAAGCAAAACGAGTGGCTCCTCAGACTACCAGAAGTGCAAGGCGGCACGTACTCGTTCATCTAAAGTATGGGAATTATTTAATTTAAAAGGAAACAATTCCGTGATATGTTGTCTTTGCAAAATGGAGATGGCTTTCCATTCTAGCACCATGGCAATGCACCAGCACTAGGGCTGGGATGACGTCGACGCAAAATATGCGTGTCGAATTGTCAGACCCAAAACAAAGATGGCAGCGCCGGCGCCAACACGAGTGGCTCCTCAGACTATCAGAAGTGCAAGGCGGCATGCACTCGTTCCTCTAAAGTATGGGAATTATTTAATTTAAAAGGAAACAATTCCGTGATATGTCGTCTTTGCAAAATGGAGATGGCCACCCGGGAGCAGCCGCAGATGACAGAGCACCGTAAGTTTTTTTTTCAACTCCCCACTTTGCACTCGATGTTGGAGTAGGCTATAATACGTTGTCGACACCTACAGTTTTCGCTTATAGCTATTAATAATGCGCTTATAGCTATGAATGTCGTGAAAAATACATAGAGGACACTGACAACGCGCTGACAGACAGGACCAAGCAGGTAACATTTAATAAAGTCTCAACTTTCAAATTTGGTCATTCAAAGAAAATTAAACCATAAATAGGCCTACTATTTTGTGGCTCTTTAATGTGTCGTGACAGATTGCCTCAGTTAAAGCTGCTCGTGAACCGATCATCTTTTCCTTGGTTAATTTATAGCATCAAATAGGCTAAACATGAATGTAGCCTACATCAGAAGGACTGTTGTTTTAACCGCGGAAAGATGTCAGTACGGTAGCCTACAATCCATTATTCAAATTCAAATCCACCGACGTTAATCTTCTCTCTCCTGACTACTTTGTCGGACAAAAATGGCGTATTATGATTGATTGATCAGATCGCCTGTCAATCAAACTCCCAGCAAATGTTGTTGTTTTTTTTTTTACATTTTATACACCCCCACCCCCGATGAAACCGGTATTACCGGTGTTGTCACAAGTCGATTAATCGAATCGAAATCGAATCGGACTGGGAAAAAAATGAATCGTTAGATTAATCGATGCATCGAAAAAAATAATCGCTAGATTAATCGTTTAAAAAATAATCGTTTATCCCAGCCCTAAAATGTCAATTTGGTTTATTTAGAAAAAATATCTCTGCTCTGTGGTGTCAGCAATGAGCCAGGAGAGAGAGAAGTTAGTGAACCCATATGTAGTATTTAATGAAGAAGATGAATATACTAATACATCTAACACAAGGCTTGAAGAACAAAGGAACTACTAGCTTCAAAGCAATAACTGATCATGACAGTAAAAATAGCAGCACAAATGAAGGTGAATGCAAAACAGCTGAACACAATGATGGAGGACAGGTGAGGATGATGACTGGGCATCTTGGGAAATGTAGAGCAGAAGGTGATTTCAACAACGGAGTCTATTGAAGACAGGGAAAAACACAGAACAGTTCATGACAGAACCCCAAAAGGGCAGACTCTCTGTGCCCGAATGAAGAGGATGGTACTGAGGGAGAGATATCAGGCAGATGGCCGAGGCACCAAGGGATGTCTGACTGATGGTCAAGAGACCATGGAGGAGTTGGTGGATGATCAGGAGGCCACTGAGGATCTGGAGGTGGAGCAGGCGGAACGGCTGGAGGATCAGGGATTTGAGTTCCAGGTGGCCATGGCAGACCTGGAAGGTGAGGCCGCGGAAGGCTGAGATGGAGCCGTGGAAGGCTTGGAGGAAGGAGCTGTGGTATCCAGCCCTCTTGTGTTAGCATGAATTTCTTCAAAATTCTTTAAAATAATGCCAAGACACTGCTGGTGTGAAATTGTAAAGGGATATTTGATTTCTTAAATAGTGCTGCCATGGCAACACATTAATTGTTATAATTCCCTTCTTCCTATATTTGGGTGTAAACGTAAATGGTTGTAACTCATGAATGCTAAGGAGTACAGACATAATCCTGCTCTCTTTATAAAGAAGAAACTTGACTTTTTTTTTAGTGAAATAAATAAGATATAAAAGTTTATTGTAATGAAAATTTACTGCACAAACTTATATTTATATATATATATATATATACACAGGTGCTGGTCATATAATTAGAATATCATCAAAAAGTTGATTTATTTCAGTATTCCATTCAAAAAGTGAAACTTGAATATTATATTCATTCATTCCACACAGACTGATATATTTCAAGTGTTCATTCCTTTTCATTTTGATGATTATATCTGACAACTAATGAAAAACCCCAAAATCAGTATCTCAGAAAATTTGAATATTGTGAAAAGGTTCAATATTGAAGACACCGGGTGCCACACTCTAATCAGCTAATTAACTCAAAACACCTGCAAAGGCCTTTAAATGGTCTCTCAGTCTAGTTCTGTAGGCTACACAATCATGGGGAAGACTGCTGACTTGACAGCTGTCCAAAAGATGACCATTGACACCTTGCACAAGGAGGGCAAGACACAAAAGGTCATTGCTAAAGAGGCTGGCTGTTCACAGAGCTCTGTGTCCAAGCACATTAATAGAGAGGCGAAGGAAAAGATGTGGTAGAAAAAAGTGTACAAGCAATAGGGATAACCGCACCCTGGAGAGGATTGTGAAACAAAACCCATTCAAAAATGTGGGGGAGACTCACAAAGAGTGGACTGCAGCTGGAGTCAGTGCTTCAAGAACCACCACGAACAGACGTATGCAAGACATGGGTTTCAGCTGTCGCATTCCTTGAGTCAAGCCACTCTTGAACAAGACACAGCGTCAGAACACAAAAAGGACTGGACTGCTGCTGAGTGGTCCAAAGTTATGTTCTCTGATGAAAGTACATTTTGCATTTCCTTTGGAAATCAAGGTCCCAGAGTCTGGAGGAAGAGAGGAGAGGCACAGAATCCACAATGCTTGAAGTCCAGTGTAAAGTTTCCACAGTCAGTGATGGTTTGGGGTGCCATGTCATCTGCTGGTGTTGGTCCACTGTGTTTTCTGAGGTCCAAGGTCAACGCAGCCGTCTACCAGGAAGTTTTTGATCACTTCATGCTTCCTGCTGCTGACCAACTTTATGGAGATGCAGATTTCATTTTCCAACAGAACTTGGCACCTGCACACAGTGCCAAAGCTACCAGTACCTGGTTTAAGGACCATGGTATCCCTGTTCTTAATCGGCCAGCAAACTCGCCTGACCTTAACCCTATAGAAAATCTATGGGGTGTTGTGAAGAGGAAGATGCGATAAGCCAGACCCAACAATGCAGAAGAGCTGAAGGCCACTATCAGAGCAACCTGGGCTCTCATAACACCCGAGCAGTGCCACAGACTGATCGACTCCATGCCACGCCGCATTGCTGCAGTAATTCAGGCAAAAGGAGCCCCAACTAAGTATTGAGTGCTGTACATGCTCATACTTTCATGTTCATAATTTTCAGTTGGCCATCATTTCTAAAAATCCTTTTTTTGTATTGGTCTTAAGTAATATTCTAATTTTCGGAGATACTGAATTTGGGATTTTCATTAGTTGTGTGTGTATATATATATATATATATATATATATATATATATATATATATATATATATATATATATATATAAATATGCTAAAAATATAAATTGAAATGTAAAGACCACATGTCTAACACAGATCTGATCTAAATTTTATGTCGATATATAAAAAAAATTACCATTTGATGACAGTTTATATTCAGACGTAGTACTACAAATGTCCAATAGAGGACAGCCAAGTTCCATTGGTGAATTATCCCCAAAAGACTACATCGGCACAATTATCTGAGTAAACGTGATTTTAATGCATCCATTTTATAAAGATGCATAGAGCAGAAAATACTAGGCACATTTCTGTTTGGTTGTTCCTATTAGATCACCCTCCAGCTTGCTGGCGATTTCTTATATTAAACATGTACTCCTGCAAATGTTTTTCTATTGCGAAATAAATCTTCTTGACCTACTGTACTCTTCAACTGGTTATTAGAAACTGTACCATCTTGTTTTTTGAATCACTTTAACTTCCCAACCTTAAGGTGTACTTAGAAAAATGCATTTAAGGGGCTTTATGCAACACTTTTTAAGGGCATTCTTAAGTAAAAAATACATTTTTAAAAATATTGTGAAATCAAAATTTAAGTTTTGCTGCTTTTCATCTATATCTATTACCTTTGAAGTAATCTATTTACTAGTGTACTTCTAAATGTTGACACAATTAGTTTTCATAAGGTACAATCATTTAACCCTCTGGGGTCTGAGGGTGTTTTGGGTATTGGAGAAGTTTTGACATACCTTTAAATTTGTGCTTTTTTCAGTTGCTTAAAAACATATTAATGGCTAAAGTCTGATAACACTGTATTCAGCACAAACTGGGTTACAATAATATGTGAGCAACATGTGTGTACATGTTTGTATTTTTGAGAAAATAACGTTTATGCATGGTTTTTGAAAAAACTAAAATTTTAAGTAATTGAAATAAGGCCATATAACACATACTAAACATTTGTCCACAAGACTTTTGAGAACAGGATCTTGTAGCCTAGAGTTTTTGCTACAAAATGATGTGAAAATCATCCTGATCACTCATTCATACAAAACAATATAGTAATTAAACCTTTGTAAGACACTTTTAGTGTTAGAAAGGTCATATGCGAGGAGGAGTGAATGATCATGAATATTGAGGTAATTCACACCCGAGGAGACAAAAGACCCCTCCCCTGGGCCTATCAATGAGCAATGTGACAGAAAGAGAATGAATGTGAGGAGACTTAATGATCAAAATCAAGTTTTAAGATAAAAGAAGTAATCTGACTATACATTTTCTTTACATAAAGACTTTGCTTAATTTTAGACCTACACTACCTTTTAAAGTCTCCTCTGCTCACCAAGAATGCATTTATTTAAAAGAACAGTTTTCTATTTAATTATATTGTAAAATGCAATTTGTGATCAAAGCTGAATTTTCAGCATCATTACTGCAGTCTTCAGTGTCACATGATCCTTCAGAAATCATTATAATATGCTGATTTTCTAATATGGGCATATTTAAAAGTGCATTTTACTCATTTAACCTGAACACATATTTGCAAGCACAAGCTTTGTTGATGATAATGAGGCAGCATAAACACTAGATAAAATATAATCTAATCATTCATATTATTTTTATATCATATTAAATATATATCATACAGCGTACAATTTAAATATCTGCTTTAGCCGAAACAGCATTTCTCTGTATCCTCTAGAAACTCTGAATCCTGGCTGGCAAGTCTGGAAACAGTCCCACTAGTAAAATATGTACATGTTTATATAAAATAGCATGTCAACTAATGAAAACTAAATGACTTACTCGTCTGAAATTTTATCCTCGGCTGGATCAAGTCTCTCTTCAAAATACAAATGTTCATCGGAGTCCCGCTCTTCTTCTGAGGAAAATGTTAACTCTTCGTCACTATCCAGGAGCTTCATTGCCTGTGTATCTTGTGATCTTCCAAACACTAGCTGTGTTCTAACTGGTGCTGATCAAGTCTTCGCAGGGAAATTTGAAGGAAGAATAATACATTAAATAGTGTCATTCCAAACAGATTTTTTTATTAGAATTGCTTAAAAAGTGAGTTCTGACTGTCGGTTATCACCTTTCACCTCTCTGAAGCTCTCATAGTCTAGGTTAATTGTTTTCAAAGAAAATAATTCATAGGGGTGTCTGGGGTGATAATTTCTGAACGGAACGCACCAACGCTGAAGCTAGATGCGAGGACAAGTGGCTGGAGTTTATATATTTCCAGGGATATAGCCATGGCCAAAAGTATTGGCAGTGACATAAATTTTGTGTTTTGCAAAGTTTGCTGCTTCAGTATTTGTAGATTATTTTTTTTTACATGTTTCTATGTTTTCATCATCACAGCTGTGTACATCCCCCCACAAGCCGACACAGACCGGGCACTCAGGGAACTGTATGGGTGTATAAGTGAGCAGGAAACCGCGAACCCTGAGGCTGCGTTCATTGTTGCCGGGGACTTCAACAAAGCTAATTTTAAAACAATAGCACCAAAGTACCACCAACACATAAACTTCAAAACACGAGGGGACCGGATTTTAGATCACTGTTACTCTCCTTTCCGGTATGGCTACAAATCCCTCCCCCGCCCCCCATTTGGCAAATCGGACCACTCTTCCGTTCTACTTCTACCTGCTTATGGGCAGAAACTGAAACGGGAAGCACCCACCCTCAGAATGATCCAGTGCTGGTCGGACCAATCAGACTCTGCGCTACAAGACTGTTTTGATCACGCGGACTGGGAGATGTTCCGGTCCGCCTCTGATGACGACATCGAGGTTTACGCTGACAGCGTAACGTGTTTCATCAGGAAGTGCGTAGAGGATGTTGTTCCAACCAAAACAATACGGATATACCCCAACCAGAAACCATGGGTTAACGGTGAGGTTCGCGCGGCACTCAATGCGCGGTCCTCCGCTTTTAATTCTTCTAACACGGAGGAGCGTTTACAAGCCAATTATGCCCTCTGTAACACTATCAGTGCAGCCAAACGCCAGTACAGGCACAAACTTGAAGGTCAGTTCAACACCACTGACTCTAGAAGTATGTGGCAGGGAATTAATACCATCACGGACTACAAACGGAATAAAGACTCCGCCGTGAACACCACTGCATCCCTCCCGGAAAAAACGTAATACATTTAATGCGCGTTTCGAGGACAACACCACCGCCCTCGCGGAGAGAGCACTCGCGGCTGATGCTACAGAGGTTGATTCACTCTCCGTCTCTGTTGTGGATGTAACCCGATCCTTCCGACGGGTGAACATCCGTAAAGCCGCGGGTCCAGACGGCATTCCGGGCCGCGTCATCAGAGCGTGCGCGAATCAACTGGCTGGTGTTTTTACGGATATTTTCAATCTGTCCCTCTCCCTGTCTGTAGTCCCCACATGCTTTAAAACATCAACCATTGTGCCTGTACCGAACCAAGCCACAATCACTTGCTTAAATGACTGGCGTCCTGTTGCTCTGACCCCCATCATCAGCATATGCTTTGAGAGGTTAATCAGAGATTACATCTGCTCTGTTCTGCCCCCCTCTTTGGACCCATTGCAGTTTGCCTACCACAACAACCGCTCCACTGATGATGCCATTACATCTACACTACACACTGCTCTCTCCCATCTGGAAAAAAGGAACACATATGTGAGAATGCTGTTTGTAGACTACAGCTCAGCATTCAACACCATAGTGCCCTCCAAGCTTGATATGAAACTCCGGGCTCTGGGCTTAAACAGCTCACTGTGCAGCTGGATCCTGGATTTCCTGTCAGGCAGACGTCAGGTGGTTAGAATGGGCAGCAACACCTCGTCATCACTGACCCTCAACACTGGAGCCCCGCAGGGCTGTGTTCTCAGCCCACTCCTGTATTCCCTGTACACACATGACTGTGTGGCAACACATAGCTCCAATGCCATCATTAAGTTTGCTGACGATACGACGGTGGTAGGTCTGATCACTGACAATGATGAAAGAGCCTACAGAGAGGAGGTGCACACTCTGACATGCTGGTGTCAGGAGCACAACCTCTCCCTCAACGTCAGTAAAACCAAGGAGCTTGTGGTGGACTTCAGGAGGAAAGACGGAGAACACAGCCCCATCACCATCAATGGAGCACCGGTAGAGAGAGTCAACAGTTTCAAGTTCCTCGGTGTCCACATTACTGAGGAACTCACATGGTCCGTCCACAATGAGGCCGTTGTGAAGAAGGCTCACCAGCGCCTCTTCTTCCTGAGACGGCTGAGGAAGTTTGGAATGAACCACCACATCCTCACACGGTTCTACACCAGCACTGTAGAGAGCATCCTGACTGGCTGCATCACCGCCTGGTACGGCAATAGCACCGGCCACAACTGCAAAGCCCTGCAAAGGGTGCTGTGAACTGCCAGGAACATCATCGGAGGTGAGCTTCCCTCCCTCCAGGACATATACACCAGGCGGTGTGTGAAAAAAGCTCGGAGGATCATCAGAGATTCCAGCCACCCGAGTCATGGGCTGTTCTCACTGCTACCATCATTACATTTACATTTACATTTATGCATTTGGCAGATGCTTTTATCCAAAGCGACTTAGAGTGCGATTTTTACAGGGACAATCCCCCCGGAACAACCTGGAGTTAAGTGCCTTGCTCAAGGACGCAATGGTGGTGGCCATGGGGTTCGAACCAGCGACCTTCTGATTAACAGCCCTGTGCTTTAGCCACTACGCCACCACCACTTCATGGGCAGGAGGTATCGCAGCATCAGGACCCGCACCAGCCGACTACATGACAGCTTCTTCCCCCAAGCAGTCAGACTGTTGAACACTTGATCTATCAGGATCAATAATTAGCACTGCACTTTATTAATCTATAATCTCACACTGGACTGTCAACATATTCTCCTCAATATACTACTTCATATATATATATATATATTTCATATACTCCTTACTTATTGTATTGTATATTGTGTGTATTGTTTACTGTACATTGTATATAATTATCGTGTTGTGTAAGTATGTGTACATTTGATATGTAAATTGTGTTGTGTAAGTATGTTGTTTATTGTAATTGGTATATGTCTCGTCACTGTCATGACTGCTATGTTGCTCGGAACTGCACACAAGAATTTCACCTACTGTTGCACTTGTGTACATGGTAGTGTGACAATAAAGTGATTTGATTTTGATTTATACTGAAAACAATGATAAGCATTTCATAAGTTTTAAAGGATTTTATTGGCAAAAACTTTCAATATATGCAAAGAGTAAATATTTACAGTGTTGACCCTTGTTCTTCATAACCTCTGCAATTCACTCAGGAATGCTGGATATCAGCTTCTGGGCCAAATCCTGACTGATGGCGATCCATTCTTGCCTTATTAGTGCTCGGAGTTGATCACAGATTGTGGGCTTCTGCTTGTCCACTAGCCTTTTGAGGATTGACCACAGGTTCTTTATGGGATTAAGATCCGGGTAGTTGCCTGGCCATTGATCCAAAATTTCAATGTAATGATCTCTGAGTCACTTTATCACTCTTGCCTTGTGACATGGTGCTCCATCATGCTGGAAAATGCACGGATCGTTGGGAGAAGTTGCTCTTCAAGGACGTTTTGATACCATTCTTTATTCATGGCAGTGTTTTTGGGCAGAATTGTGAGAGAGCCCACTCCCTTGGATTAAAAGCAACCCCACACATGGATGTCTCAGGATGCTTCATTGTTGGAACAACACAGGACTCATGGTAGCGTTCACCTTTTCTTCTCCGGAATAGATAGTCGGAAGAGGGCTTCATCAGAGAAAATAACTTTGCACCTGTTCAATCCTTGTACCTCCTGCAGAATTTCAGTCTGTCCTTGATGTTTTCTTGGAGAGAAGTGGCTTCTTTGTTGCCCTTCTTGACACCAGGCCATTGTCTAAAAGTCTTGGCCTCACTGTGTGTGCAGATGCACTCACACCAGCCTGTTGACAATATTGAGCAAGCTCTGCACTGGTGGTGACACAATTCCATAGCTGACTCGGTCCTGGTGCCTGCTGGACACTCTGGGACGTCCTGAAGCCTTCTTCACTGCAGTTGAACCTCTCTCCTTGAACTTCTTGATCTGGTAAATGGTTCTTTCAGGTGCAATATTCTTTGCAGCAATTTCCTTGCATGTGAGGCCATTTTGATGCAAAGTGATGATGGCTGCACATCTTTCTTTAGAGGTAAACATTGCTAACAAGAACACAATGATTGGAGGCATTTCTTCCCTCCTTTTATAGCAATCAGTCTGCTTTTATTATCCAATCAGAATGATAGAGTGATTTCACCTGACTAGTACTTGTTCACACTTTCACAGGTGCTGCTGATATGATTAGTGAAATTATGTTAGCTGGCCATTTTCTGCCAAGTCTAAAAAAACTGTGAAATTTGGGTTTTTGTGATAAAGTAAATTTTTTTGGTCAATTAAGCTTTTTGCAATTATTTAAAATGCATTTGATCACTCTGCACAATGTGAATCAACACCACAACAACTGAAGCAGCACATTTTGCGAAACACAAAATGTATGTCACTGCCAATACTTTTGGCCACGGCTGTACAGTTCTAGTATGTGTTCTTTAATTACTATGCTTGTTACATTGTGATTCGTAACATGGATATATTATGTTTTATTCCTTTGTTTTCAATTTCAATCTGTATTGCACATCAGCTCCCGCCTCGTTGTAAACAAAGACTGCGATTTACTGTGTGTGGTTGTGGGCAGGTAATGCAGTAATGTTGACACCGTTAGATCGTCATTTTGTTTTCAAATATTTGGAATAATTTGGACAAGTTTCCCCTATAAGAGTACTCTATCTTGATTAGCATGATGGAATGGTGTGTGTGTGTGTGTGTGTGTGTGTGTGTGTGTGTGTGTGTGTGTGTGTGTCAGTTTGTGGCTACAAACCTTAACCTATTGACTCCTCATGAGACTCCTCCTAGGGGATTTATGAGACTGTCACTGATGCTAAATTGTGTACAGATTTTTTAATATATCGAACGGTGTTGCCATGGCGAGGCATTCAATTAATGGCGAAAAAGGGAAACAAGAGGTGTCTCCTATCTTCTGTGTGCAATGTGTAATTTAGATCAAAATTGAGATGTATCACATGGATGTGACTGTTTTTGGGACATGGTCATAGCGCCATCACATGGATGTGACTGTTTTTGGGACATGGTCATAGCGCCATCACATGGATGTGACTGTTTTTGGGACATGGTCATAGCGCCATCACCTGGCAGCAGGACACTGCCAGGTGCTAGGTGTTTTCAGGTCGCCAATTAATAACACAACTTGATGCATTAATATAGAATTCAACTTCTGTATTCCTGAAGTTTATTGCCTTATGTTTTGGTTTGTGTCCAGCAAAAAAAAAAAAGAGTACCTTATATTTGTAAAGTAGTTTGAATGAATTAATTAACTGAATGATCTAAAATAGGTGTTGCCACATGGATATTTAACCCTTTAAGCTCTGAATGTGTTTTTAAAGATTTCCTGTTTCAGTGGCAAACCCAAAATTAAAGGCTTATAAAAAAAAACAAAAAAACAAGGAGGGTCAACTGTTTGGTATCAAGAAAACTTTTCAGATTGTTTAATGATATAGATCAGGGGTGGGGAACGTCAGGCCTGTGAGAAATTCTTTGAAAAGCAAAAAATGGCCTTGATTCAATTAACCTGAAAAACAAATTCCTTTCAAATATTGTTTAAAAATGATTTAAATGATAACCTACACAAAATATTGTATAATAGACAGACCTTTTAGTGGTTTTGGTGTTTTTTGGTGTGTGAGCATGTAATGGAATGCATACATTAATTTCAACCCACAATCAGAAATGGCAAGAAATTGTATGGCCCACGAATATTTTTGTAAATACTCAAATGGCCCTTAGTGGAAAAAAGGTTCCCCACCCCTGATATAGATTATGATACATTCTGAGACTCTCAGCCTAAGAAACTTCATATCAAATCACATGGATAGGCAATAAATGAGAGAATCAAACATCCACCACTCCTTTTACCATAATGATTCATATAGATCGCAAATTATTGCTTTGTTCTGTGACGTGCTTCAAGTGCACTACATCTATAACCAACATTTGGGAAAGCGATCATTTTGACAAACTATAGGAGTTGAATTGTAAAGATTTGAAATTGCTGCGCTGCTCTGCGTGTACTGCACACATCACTAGAGGGTGCCTCGTGCTCACACAGTGCTGACTGAAGTGGTGAATGCAGACTTATCGCTTTTTCAATCTTAATTCGTCGTGCAGCCTTAGACAGTAGACAGCAGAGAGCTGTTTTATCTAACATAGGAACTGGCCTCATATCTTGTCCATTATTTACTAATTTTGTATTTGATGTTGTTTTAATTTTATAGATACAAATATAGTCATAATTGTTCAGATAAATTATTTATTTATTTCATTATCTAGCAGTGAATAATTGAAACCTTTTATATACCTTTGTTCATTTCTTTAGAATGTAGTACACTCAATCTGTCCTCAGATATGGCTCAATACACACACACACACACACACACACACACACACACACACACACACACACACAGTGACTGTGTTATTTTATATTCATAGTTTCAGCACTCTTCTCTATCTTTCTCTCTACAGAATCTTCCAGTAGGAACATCCAATGTTGGATCTCTCAAACTAACATATATTTCCAAGGTTTGTCACTGTTCTTCTCATTCATGACTAATATTGGGGCATATTTGAGTAAATATTTAATTAGAAATGTATGAAGGCTTTATTTTTTTGGTCTTGGATATTATACTGACACCTGTTAGTGTGGAAGCAGCATCAAGTTGTTGTGCACCTTTTACATTTTCAGCACTTGTACATGTCATGTGGTCTACTGTGTTATTTATCTGCTGTCACTTTCTCATTGTAGGTTAGTGATGCCACCAAGCTGCGACCAAAGGCGGAGTTCTGCTTCGGTAAGAGAGCAGTTCTCTCTCTCTCTCTCTCTCTCTCTCTCTCTCTTTCTTGCTTCCAGACCGTGACCCCTGACCCCAATTTTGTTTGTGACATCAGGGCCAGACACAGACAGGTGGTTTGAGACACATTCCATTTGAAACTCGGTCGAGTGATAAGGGACCGGATGTGTATGATCACAACCCGGCCCCGCCCTCCGCCCTGCCGCAATGTGTTAGACATTATAGCACTCAGGCATGTACTCTTACTGCTTTCTCTCTCTCCGGACAAACTTTTATAAATCAAAGTAATAAAACATAAGTTTATATAACAGAGTTGAAAACGTATTGATGAACTGATGCAATTACCTAAATATTTGTATTAAAAAAAGAATGAAGATGTAGCTGACCTTTATGCAGGGGTCAAGTGAATCTGTGATTTAATTTTTTATTAATTAGTATTTTTTTTTTATTAATTCAACTGGTTAATTTATATGAACTGTCCAAACGAATCGCCAGAACATATCAATTAAAAAAATCGACTACTGTCCCTCGCGTCTGCGTTTGCACTCAAGTGCGCTGGGGGAATCCCAGAGAATGGCATTAGAGGATACCTTTATTTCTCAATCATACATGATCTGCTGATACCATCTCAGCATTCAAGAACCAGCTGAAAACACATCTGTTCTGCGAGCACTTAACCAACCCACACTAAATGCACTTACTTCAAAATTCTTTGTCTCTTTCTTCTGTGCTAGAATCTTTACTACTCCAGCCACTGTGAGAACTTGGCAGTGCAATACTGAAGATATTGTTGACTTTTGTATGACAAATTGCTTATGTTGCTCATTTGTGTGTCTTGCGTGTGATAAAAGCGTGTGCTAAATGACTAAATGTAAATGAGTTTTGATCCTGTGATCTGTTGCACCAGAGTCAAGCTCACTGCCCCTTGTCTATCGGTCCACATGTGTCACCAAATAATTATTATGAACTTTTGTCTACTCCACACCAGAGTTTCCGCTAGAAAACAATGGTGCCGGTCAAAGTGACTGGCAGAGGTTTCGTTTTACGGACATTTTGATGATATGCCGGTCAAATATATCGCCTCTTAATTAGTCAAGTTGAGGAAAACTGGAGGCAGTCTATGTAACTTAAAAAATGACATAATCAGGCCGTATAGAATGCAACATATTATTATTAGCTTAACTTTCAAATAGACGAAAAAAAAACCATGAACGTCCGATTGGCGTCAATCAACGCCAATTGTTTTTTACTGTGGTTTCACACACATTCACTTTTTGAAACATTGAGGCACGGATGTACCTAATACAAATAAATAAAACATCTCCAGTTAACTAGCAGATCATTCATTTAGTCCGTTATTAAATAAGAGATCTAGCGCTAAAATCTGTTGTTTTTGAAATCAAGCTGAGCGCTCGTGTCCGCTGCTATCAGTTGCATGGACGACGCGCTGCGCGAGTTGCGCAATCTTCACTAGGACGTGCGTTTCAATCTATCGCCGTTGCGGAGACTCTCTATTAATTCCGGTGAAATCACAAAATAAAATGCACACAAACGTGTCCCTGCTGGATATAGACTGTAACCATGCACTGATGAACATAGGCTATTCAGTTTTGATGATAGAGAAAAAAAACTGCACGAATGCGCGGATTAGAAGCACTGATCTATCTATAATGAGATGTTCCTGATTCACCATCGTCTGGCCTCTGAAAAAGCTTTTAAAGCTAGTCTGCCTGGGCCTGGCCATATTTGAAACGTCTCACTCAATCGTTCGTTGTTTAGGTCTATATTGCAGCCGTTTTAGGCGTGCGCTTTATTTGAAATGCAGCATGCGATGTTGTTTCATAACTTTCAAACGATAGAGCCTGTTCCTTTATAACATAGCAAGAGATCGGTGTATTTTTGCTTTATACATTTTAGGCTTATTCTCAAATTCAGATTGTGTTAGGGGGACGGGATTATTAGGCAATTTTAATCGGACAATTTGACCGGAGAGATTTAATTTTGTCGGACATTTAATTTTTTTACCGGTCAATGTCCGGTAATTACCGGACAACGGAAACCCTGCACCACACCACCACCTCGACTTTTAAGGCATATCATTTATAATAACAACAAAATAAACACATTTAAATGTGTATTTCTCTTATGATGCTGGGTTTCAATTATATCACTCTCTCTTAGTCTACTACTGACGACTATCCGGGTCAGTTAGAACATGGTTAATGCTGTTAATTAAATGCATTGTTATTGTCTTTTTCATAGAGCTAACAAATAAAATAATGCATTTTTGATTTGATTTTAAGGAAGATTGTACAATGACCTAATATCTGTAGGATGAATATACTATATTATGATGAATTGTTTCTGTTGTATTCCTCATTTGTTTCCATTTCTTGAAAAAGGCAAACATTCTTGCATTTTCATCTATATTTCAATAGTAAGGAAAACATTAATGCTGCCTTCATTTTGCAATGTTAGATCTTTTTTTTTTTTTTTTTTTTACATCAAAATGTGTCTGTCTTCAACAGTTTTAAGAGAAAATTCAGGGGGGAAATGTATACAAATGTTTCTGTTATTATTTTACAGACATAATTAAGAAAACAATTTGGAACATAAAGTTCTGTTCATGAATATCTAGTTTAATTCCTCAAATAACTCTGGGTAACACTTATTTTACAGTGTCCTTGTTATAAATATGACATGTATTGACTATAGTAATAACAGTAAATTATACATAATAACAAGACAAACCTAAACCTACAGGAAGTACTTATTGTTCATTAATATTACTCTGAATAACTTGTGTAATTACACTTGAACAAGGACACTGTAAAATAAAGTGTAGTCCAACTCAGATGTGATCTTTCAAAGATTTGATGCCGCTAACATGGAAACTTTGGCAGTGACTAGTTCTTCTGGACAAAATTACACGTTTTTTGTATTTGATATAATACCATGAATTATGTTTTTAATTACATTAAATAGCAATTTATATCAAAGTACCATTGAATTACCATCTGGTTCCATCACTGTGCTGCGGTAACGCCATAGTGCTTTTTGTAATAATGAGACTGAATGAATAGTGACTACACAAATGTCACTAATGCTTGAATTGCCATGCTAATGGTCAAAAGCTCTGCCTTCTACTTGAATCTTTAAAGAAAATACTTGAATTAACCTATTTCTATCTCCTCTCACTTAGTCATCAATGCTGGAATGAGGAAGTTTTATCTTCAAGCGAATGATAAGCAGGATTTAGTGGAGTGGGTCAGTGCACTCAACAACGCCACCAAAATCACAGTGAGTCTTGCTGATCTCGGATCAGATTCCAATTACTTACTAACTTATTATCAGTTATTGTTCTGTACTGACAATGTATTGACACTTTAAATTCAAATACAGAAATCATTTTCATAAATTAACATTGTTTGTCCATATTCTGTTTAAAGGAACAGTAATTCTCTCATTATTTACTTTAAGCTGTCTCACACTCATATGACTTTATTTCTTCTGCAAAATACAAAGAAAATAGTTTGATGGAGATTTGATCCATATAAATCAAGTTAACCCTTGTGCATCCTTGTGGACATTTTTGGCTTTTTCAGTTTTGTTTTTTAATAATTTTGTCTGTGTTAATGCTAACTGCATAAAATGTTCCACAGGTGTGAATTTTTATTGGAATTTTAATATTTCACCCTATTTTCTTTAAAAAAAATATTTTTTCCACTAGTTACACAAAATACTCCCTCTTAGCGTAGTTTTGGACAAAAATGGCACATTGAAACCCATTAAAAGTGCGATTTTTAATCCCAGTGCCATTTAACTATAAAATTATGCAATCTTGTTTAACATGCTTTCATTATGTTGGCAAGGCTTCAAAATTTACATTTGAAATATTTTTTATCAGATCGTGCCATTTTTTCAGGTTTGGCATATCATCGCTTTTGTTGTTGTTTTCTGCTGTTTTTGGCTTATGCATATTATAGAGCCAATTAGATACATTATGAATATATAATTGTGTGAGTGTGTTGGTATGGATTTCAGAGTGTGGTTTGTATGTGTCTGAGGCTCTTAATAATAAAAATAAAAAAAATTCTGTTTAGCATTTATTAAATTGAAAATAATTATAATTATTATATTTTTTATAAAAAACAACAGTGGCATTATGTAAACAAACTGGCGTTTAAAGTGTTAAAATTCTGAAAATAAATGAATGTTTGGTAACTATGATTAGAACTGATGCTGGTTAAAATATAAGTCAGTGAAAGTAGAAAAAAATATTATTCTATAATATTTTTATGACACTTTTTTGACATGGCCATTTTTGTCCATTATGGACCTGAGTGGTAGCTTTTTTTAAAATCTGATACTGCATAAAAAATATGAAAGCATCAAAATGAATGTTGTTGTTAATCATTGAGATATCCGAGGCTCTAATAATCAAAGAAAAAAATTCTGCTTAGCATCTACTAAATTGAAAATAATTACTATTTTTAATTTTTTCCTAAAAAAAAACAACAGTGGCATTATGTAAACAAACCAGCGTTTAAAGGGTTAAAATTCTAAAAATGAATGAATGTTTGGTCATTATGATTAGAGCTGATGCTGGTTAAAAAAATTATGTCAGTGAAAGTGGAAAAAAATATAAATCTATAATATTTTTATGACAGTTTTTGGACATGGCCATTTTTGTCCATAATGAACCTATGTGTAACTTTTTTTAATTGATGCACAAGAGTTAATGGGGCCCAGAAATTTCAAGCTCCAAAAAGCACATAAAGTCCTCATAAAGGTAATCCATACGATTCCAGTGGTTTAATCGATGACTTCTAAAGTGATATGATATGAAAATGTTATTCCTTCTTCACTATAACTCTGGTCTCACGGTCAAGTCTGCTTGGACCGATCATGATTTGAAGCTTGATTACACATCCTCTCGCTTGACGCATGCGCTCTGCGTCCCCAGTGACTTGCATTGTATGGATATACTGTATTCACCTCCAGTGTGGGGTGTAATATGATTACCAAGTACTTAGTTACTGTAATCTATTTACTTTTACAGTCTAAAAGAGTGTAAAAAATGACATTTAATATGTTCGTTATGAGATTAGTTACTGACTTTAAGTTAATTACTTTTAAGTACTTGGGTTAAATATATTTCAAAATATACTGTATATAATACATTTAAAGCAAGAATTCACGTGTTCATTTGTATGTCTGTTTGTGAAGCTTAAGGGTGTATGACAATGAACATGGAGGAAATATAGACATTATTTTGTATTTAAGTTAAAAAACTAAAACTATAAGTGAAAGTAACTTGAAAGTAAATTCATTAGTAATATGATTATTTTGTCAATAAATCTGATTACAACTTTTAGAAAAGTTTTTAGTAATCAGAAGCCGATTACTTTTTTTGAGTATCTTACCCAACACCGGTTACATCATATCTCCATCAAAACAAGGTTGAGCCTCATGATGTTTGGTCACATTCCTTTAAGCCTTTATTCTGAAAAAATGTTCACAAGCTCTGCAGCTATTGGAATATCCCTCTATATCGGCATACATATATATATATTTCAGCATATTCCACTAACTTAAGACATGCAGGTTCTTTTACTTTTATTCTGTTCTGGAAACAGCTTTTTATTAATGAACTCATTTTCTCTCAGAAATGATTGGAACCAGTGTTAACGTTAACATGAAATGTTAATTCGTTCAGACTGACATGGTGCTTCACATATACAGACAACACTGATTACATGTATAAACAATTAATCAAAATACATACAGTATATAGAGGGAAAAAATACATAAAAAAAAATCAATTATGTTTGTTACATAAACAAATTGCTTCAGGCACAAAAGTAAATTTGTAACGGTTTGTGAAACACCTGATTGTCCTTAAACGCTGCCCAAGGGGCAACCACTCGAAATAAAGGTTCAAAGGGTGTGTGCTATCTCCCATTATTTTATGTGCCATCCTCAACACTTGCTGTTCATAATTAAATGTTAGACTAAGTAAAGAAACACCCATCATTTTTGAGCACGTTTACTGTACCTTGCAGACGATTTTTGTTCTTCATAGACAATGAAGAAAACCAACATATGAAAGAAAAAGACACAATACTTTCAACAAATGAATTATAAAAAGACCTATGAATGGGTCTCTGTACACCAAAGGAATTAAGCTTCCTCAACACAAACAATCTTTGGTGTGATTTCTTAATAATGGCATCAGTATTTTTATCAAACTTCAACATGTTCAATTGTCCCTAAATACTTGTATTCCTCTACTACATTTACCTGTGTACCATTAATAAAGATACCGAGTCTGTAAAAGGGTTCAATGGGAAGGAGGGGGTGAGAACCGGCTTGGCAATGTAAATAATAGTTTAATTGGTAAACTTAAAACAGAAGACACAAACACACACATGACGGACATGTCCATAAACTATCTCTCTCTCGCACCACCGTCTGCCATCGGCCTTTATCCCTCTCGGAGTATTAATTAGCCTAATATGGGACCGGGTGTGTAAAATCACGACCCCGCCCTCCGCCCTGCCACAGAGTTTTTTTTTTGTATTAACACTTATATTGATTCATACAGTTTACAAAGAAAAGAAAAACTTATATTCACAGAATCAACATTTAACCACCAGTATTACCCCCAATGCCCAACCCACCCTGACCCTCAACAAACATCCCTGTGGTCAAACAAACTCATTTAAAACTATACGTCTCTCTCCACTGCCCCTCCCTGAGAGCAAACAAAGAATCCAAGTTCCTTAGCCTTCTAGATGACATTCCTTCAAAAGCCGTCACCCTCTCCATCTCCACGCACCACTATTGGAATGAGGCCACCAAAAAACATGGGTTGTATATCCAACTTCTGATTAGCATCACCAGCAGGTGGGTGTGTCTTTAAGACCAAGCCTTTACAATCTAGAGGAGGTCCAATAGAATTAATGTAAAATCTTGAATTGCATAATGTGCACCCTTGCATCTCTAGATTTTTTTTAATCTTAGCCCACACTCCCTCCTCCAATGCCTAGTTTAAATCTTTCTCCCATAATCTATTGATGTCTATGGAATCTATTGAAGCTTCATCCCCCAGACTCTGAATTAACAGGGAGTAATACACTGATGCATCATGAACTTTTCCAAAAGCAGTAATCACCACTCCCAGAGTATCTGCCGCCTTAGGGGTGTGTATGCTACTCCCAAAAATAGTAAAGGGCTGGTGGCACAGCTGTAAATCCCTATAAAACTGGGAATCCCAAAATGTTGAACCAAATTTTCAAAGGACCTCAACACTCCACTCTCATATAGGTCACCAAGTGTAGTAACCCCCTCACAATCCACTCCGATCAGCAGAAAGGGGACTTATTAATACGTTACGGGTTCAGCCATATGCTTGAGGGAACATTTAAATAAATGTTTGAATTAAACACTCTGGACACTTTTGTCCACACCGAGTGCCAATGTGAGATAACGGGGCGTAACTTAAATTCTCCGATTAGTTTGTTAGAAAGGTTCAACACAAAACCAGGGAGGGGCTCTCTCAGGTGGAAGTGACCAATGAGACAAATGTCTGAGACTGAATGACTAATAATAAAACTAAATCTTGTGTAGGCCTAGCCCACCTTTGTCAACTGACCTATGTAATTTACTAAAATGTAATCTTGGACGTTTACCATTCCAAATGAAGGATGTCGCTATGCTATCAAATTGCTTGAAGACTGTAGCAGGTAGTTGAATTTTGATAAATGATTTTAATAACATTAACCTTCCCAATCATAGATAAATGTAATGAAGCCCACCTGCCCACATCACTCGGGTGACTCTTTCCAGAGTAAAATAATCTGAAATTAATCCATTTGTTTGTACCGCCGCTACAAAGTGTCTTTAAAGTAACTTAATCCATCCAATAAAAGTATTCCTGAACCCATATATATCCAAACTCTTAAAAAGATTATACCATTTCTACCATATCAAACGCCTTTTCGGCATCAAGTGAGATGACAGCAACTGGAGTCTGATCATTCGCCACTGACCACATGATATTGATGAGACACCTAATGTTATCAGAAGAACTGCGGCTCCGAATAAACCCCACCTGATCTATATGTATAAAAGATGTCATAACTTGACAATATTCAAGATTTTTGACAATATTTTAATATCAAAGATTTTTGACAATATTTTAATATCAAAGATTTTTGACAATATTTTAACATGTAGCTGGATCAGGGAAATTGGACAGAAACTCTTACACTCGGTTGGATCTTTGTCCCTTTTAAGAATTGTTGTGTCATGTTGGCAGAAGTTTTCCATTCTTTAATGATTCTGTATAAACTTCTAACAAAAGTGGAGCCAATTCTGTAACATAAGATCTAAAAAACTGAGCGGCAAAGCCATCTGGCCCCAGAGACTTGTCTGTAGGCAAGGCTTTAATTACCTCGTCAAGCTCCTCCAAGGTTATCTCAGAATCAAGAGGTTTTTTTGCTCAGTCGTCAATTTAGGAATTTCTAACGGTTCCACAAAGTTTCTAATATCCTCATCAGTAGACAAAGATTTGGAACTATAGAGATCAAGAACTCTTTGTAAGCATTATAAATATCAATGTCTGAGGTTAAATTTCACCACCAGCAGATTTCACTGAGGGAATGGTAGAAAAAGACTCTCTCTGCTTTATATATCTAGCCAGAAGTTTTCCTGCCTTGTCCCCCGACCCAAAGGATGACTGTCTTGCCTTGAATTGCCAAAAATTCACTTTCTGTGACAAAATAGTATCTTAATTCGTGTGCATTCCCATGTGGCGCAGTCAATGTCTTATTATCAGGATTGGTTTTAATGTTAAGGATAGTGTTACATTTTGGTAATTGGTAATTTAATTTACCAAAGTGGCATTCAACTTATCACAAAGTATAGTCAGGACATTACTGATATTAAACAGCACCATCACTATTTGAAAAAAGGTCATTTTTGGTTAAATCTAGACAGGCCCCATTTCCAGCAGCCATCACTCAAACACCTTGGGCCCTATCTTGCACCCGGCGCAAATGACTTTGTACACTGACGCATGTATCATTCCTATTTTGCACCCGCGCAAAGCGGGCTTTTCCCTCCACAGATGCACGTCGGTAAACTAGGAAATGAACTTGCGCTCCCTGGGCAGGTCGGCGCAAAAAGGAGGCGTGTTTCGGCGCAAAAATTCCCTAGTGCTATTTTGCAGTTCCAGAAAACAATTCCGCCACTGACCAGAAAAAACCTAGTCTAAAGTCAGTGGCGCGTTGCGCGTTGTTCATAATGCTATTTTAAGCGCACATGCTTGGCCATAATGTAGCGGGTGCACAACGCGCATACACTTTGATTCTCTCATCAACACAGATGCAGCAGTTTTTATTTTTGCAAATCATACATTATAACAAGGAAAAATATTAACACATGAGGGAAATCATTGTGGTGTCCATGAAGATGTAAAAAAATGTCGGCCTAAATCTAGCTTACACATTTACCCAAAACTTTCAGGCTAATTGTAGTAATGACAGATCAGACCTGTTTGCCCAATAGTGGCAAGACACATATGTATATAAGGACATCTGACAAATTAGTTTGTCCGTCAAGAACCAGGAAAAAAAAAAATCTGAAGACTGCGAAATCACCTTTACCATAATGTAAGTACATTAAAAACCTTACTCTTTAACTTACCAGTTAAGTTGAGCTTTCTCATATTTTTTTCTATTGCACAGATATTGAGATGGAGTATGTCTTGGGACAGAGAATTAGACGCCGGAGGGAGAGGGTCTACCGGCCCAGACAGACCTATCTCTCCCTCAGTGAGGAAGAAATATGCGTAAGTTACGCCTGACCCGCCAGGCTGTGACAGACATCTGCCATCTCCTGGCAGATGAGCTGGGGACTGATGCACACTGTCCCTATGCCTGCCCCGTTGCAGTGAGAGTTACAGCGGCATTACATTTCTATGCATCTGTGTCTTTCCAGCACCCCCTTAGCTCCATTGGAGGCATTTCAAAATCTGCCATAAGTTCGGCTATACATGCAGTTACATCAGGTCTAGTCCGACATGCTGGGGAATACATCCAATTCCCCGTCACACCTGACAGCCAGGAAAGAGCGAAGCATGCGTTTTCTGCAAAGTATGGGTTCCCTGGTGTCCTTGGTGTTATAGACTGCACCCATGTGCAGCTACGTGCCCCATCAGAAAACGCACTTGTATACGTCAACCGAAGGGGAACCTATTCAATCAACATACAAGTCATTTGCGATGCTAATAGTAAAATCACCCATGTCTTTGTGAATTATCCAGCCTCGAGCCTCGACTCATTTATAGGCCTACTAGCAAACTCTGCCATTCCTGCCATCTTCGAGGGGAATCCCCCGTTGGATGGGTGGCTATTAGGGGACAACGGGTATCCGTTAAAGACATGGCTGACGACACCATTTTTGATGCCAGCAACAATGAGTGAAATACGGTTTATTCAAAAACACACACAAACACGCTGTGTAATTGAACGAACGTTCGGCATACTGAAAATGCGCTTCAGGTGTTTGGATAGGTCAGGAGGCACTTTACAGTACAGTACTCAAAAAGTTGCAGCATTCTTTGTGGCATGTTGTGTTTTACACAACATTTCCATAAATCAAGGTTGTGTTGTTGACATAGATGAGGAAACATTAGAGGACTTAAGGAGACGTGATGGTGAACTGCATGTGCCGATGCCACTTAACCCAAATGCCCCAGCAGCAGCATGGGACAGGAGAGCTTATTTGGCAGAAGAGCTGCTGCGTCATCTATAGTGAGGTAAAGCAAATTAATCTCGGTCTAATGTTCAACTACATTTCAAAAATATAACCATGCATATATTCGTGATTCAGAGAGAACGAGTCCAAAACATCCGAAAGTATTTATTTGTGACATTTCTTTATTTACATTTGTCAAAATGAAAAATCAATATCAAACAGTAATTGATAAAAAAATAAAATACAAATGGAAAATTAGGTTGAAAAGATTTAAACAGAATAAATAACAATCCGCCATGCAACATGCGCACCTGCTCTTAAAGGGTATGTTGGATGACGCTCTGATTGGTTTATTTCACGTTACGCCCAAACCACACCTATGAATAATGAAGCTATTTCAGACCAACCCCTTTTAAACTTGCGTCGGGCGCAAGAGTCATTTATCCCGCCGGTAAAATAGCAACAGTGCCCAAGACCCGCCCATAAAGATACTTGCGCTTCGCGCTTGATACTTGCATTTCAGATCGTTAAAATAGGGCCCCTTATCTTTGAGTAATCATGCTAAATTGATCATTTGGTACTAGAAAATCACTTGCCATTATATCAAATACAGCTGAAATATATTTGGTTCATTAAATTAAGCTTAACATTCTTAATCAGTCTTTGTGTTTGTTTTTGAGTTGTCACAGTATGCAATATACTGATGTAAAACAGCTCAAGGATGGGGCAAGGAGGAGGCGAGAACCGGCTTTTCAACATAAATAATATTTTAATGAAAAACTTAACAGTACACATAAACAAACACACATGGCGGACATGTCCGCTAACGATCTCTCTCTCGCGACAGCCCTCCGCTGTCGGCCCTTAAACCTCAGGGACAGATAATTAGCCTAATACGGGACCGGGCGCCGCAGGATCACGACCCGCCCCGCCCTCCACCCTGCCACATTCCTCCCCGCTCTCTCAGGCTGGGGAGCCCCGCCTGACGTACATCCCCCCTTTCCCTGGGGGAAGGGCGCGTCCAGCTGTCTGCCGGCAGGTCATCCCCATCTACCTGGACGAGGGAGGGGACAAGGAGGGAAACAGAACTAATTAAAATGGGGGTACTTCCTGTAAGAGTGTAGTACCCCCAAAACTATAAATTTTAAGAGAGGTAAAGGCCAACGCAGAGCGACAGTGAGAGAGAGAGAGAGAGAGAGAGATGAGAAAAAAAAAAAAAACTCTTACTCGCCAGTTCTCCGACACGCCGCAGCTTGTTCCTCGCCACTCCTCCACCCTTTGTCGGACGACAGCCGCCTCCGGGCGGATCCGCTGCAGTCCTCCAGCCCCTGGCGGACGGAACACCCCGCCGCTCCCGGGACTAGAAGGGGTCTCCCCGCCCCTGGCAGCGGTTCTCCCGCCCAGGCGGTCGGCAGTGAGCCCCTCCCCGCCAGGGTCGGCGGTCTCCAACCCCGCGCTTCAGCGGCCGGTAGGCGACTCCTCCGCCCCTGGCAGCGGTTCTCTCGCCCAGGCGGTCGGCTAGGAGCCCCTCCTCCTCGCGGTCGGGCGGCCATCGCCCTCGCCAGGCGGCTGGGCTCTCGCCCCCGGCAGATGGCCGCTGCTGCTCGCTAGAGTGGACGGTAGTGGCGAGAACTCTACTGCGGCGTATCCCTCCTCCCTCCCGGCTTTCGGCACCAGTGTAAAACAGCTCAAGGATGGGGCAAGGAGGAGGCGAGAACCGCTTTTCAACATAAATAATATTTTAATGAAAAACTTAACAGTACACATAAACAAACACACATGGCGGACATGTCCGCTAACGATCTCTCTCTCTCGCACAGCCCTCCGCTGTCGGCCCTTAAACCTCAGGGACAGATAATTAGCCTAATACGGGACCGGGCGCGCAGGATCACGACCCGGCCCCGCCCTCCACCCTGCCACAACTGACATCTCTTAAGGTCAATATTAGGTAAAAAATAAACAGCTTTCTCTAGAAACTCATCAATCAATCATTGTTTTGAGGAATGAAGGCTGTACAATGCTTGAAATTGCCAAAAACTGAAGATTTCATACAATGGTGTACACTACAGTCTTCAAAGACAAAGAACAACTGTCTCTAACAAGGACAGAAAGAGATGTGGAAGACCAGATGTACAACTAAACAAGAGGAGAAGTACATCAGAGTCTCTAGTTTGAGAAATAGCGCCTCACATGTCCTCCGCTGACAGCTTCATTGAATTCTACCTGCTAAACTCCAGTTTCATGTACAACAGTAAAGAGAAGACTCAGGGGTGCAGGACTTATGGGAAGAATTGCAAAGAAAAAGCCACTTTTGAAACAGAAAAACTAAAAGAAAAGGTTAGAGTGGACAAAGAAACACAGACATTGGACAACAGATAATTGGAAAAGAGTGTTATGGATCTTAACCCCATTGAGTTTTGTGGGATCAGCTGGACTGTAAGGTGTGAGAAGTGCCCGAAAAGACAGTCACATCTATGACAAGTGCTACAGGAAGTGTGGGGTGAAAGATCAAGTGCTACAGGAAGTGTGGGGTGAAAGATCAAGTGCTACAGGAAGTGTGGGGTGAAATGTCACCTAAATATCTGGACAAACTGACAGCTGGAATGCAAGGATCTGCAAAGCTGTCATTGTTGGACGTGGAGGATTTTTGACTAGAAATCTTTGAAGTAGTTTAAGAAGTTCTGAATTTGTATTTTTTTTTTTTTGTAATAGTAATTTTTCACGTTATTAATGTCCTGACTATACATTGTCTTTCCATAAGAGCAAAATCTGTACATTATTCCAAACTTTGGCCACCAGTGTATAAATAAGACGTGCTCGCCGCGTCTCTCTGTCTTCCGTCATATCCTGCCTCCTTGTTTTCCCATTATTCGTTTATTAGTCAGACCTGCCCTGTGTTGTTAAGCTGTTTGAACCCTATGTTAGTCTTGCGTTTGCTGTCCAGTGCTACTTCGTCTTGTTTCCAGTCTTGTGTGTTCAGTCGGTCTTGTGTCTCGGTCCTGTTTCCTCATTACCCTTTGCCCCAGCCTGGATACTTTTCCCCCCTATGGGGTAGTTTATGTTTGTTCTTTTCCCCCTCGTGGGAGTTTTGGTTTGTTTTTTATCCTTTTTGTTGTTTTGCTGTTATTTTCACTCTGCATTTAGGTCCTGAGCCTCTGATTCCCTACACTGTGATCCTGACAAATAACATTTTCATGTGGGCAGTTTAGTATTCATAACACAAAAATATTTGTCTGCAGAATGCCACCATAGATACAATTCAAGTAAATATCTTGTATTACATATATATAGCCATGTTATAAATACATGCATATTTACTGTATATGATCTTGGAATTATATTATTGTTTATCATTTGTGGATTACAAAACATTTTCCTTGTTTCTTCTGCAGGTGCCAAAGTCAGGTGAGCAGGTGTGTCATAATGCTGCAGAGATGTGTGTGGACTCGCTCGGTGCCACAAAACAAGTGTCCTATAAGACGGAGATCATTGCTGGAGTTCCCATCATCACCACCACACAGGTGAAGCAGCAGGCACTGGCCACATTCACATTTCACATGCAAAATTATACATTAAGAGAACGTTTAAAGGGGTCATGAAATGGAGAATCACTTTTTCCTTGATATTTAGACGTATAAGAGGTAACTGTACTATAAACACATACTGTATATTTCAGAACTCAAAACTTCCTCCCCAGTCTAAAAAGAGCATTTATATTTACCACCCTGCTGAAACGTCTTGTTTTGAAATTGGTGTGTTCGTGACGTTACAAATTATTGGTCTTTTGTATTTACACATCCCACAACATGCGTCATCACACACTGGCACTCAGTTTGTATCGTAAACAGAGAGAGAGCAGGACAGACAGGCCTAGTATGGCTAACTATTCCTGAACACCAAAGGGGAACCATCTGTACTATTTGTAATTATTTTTTGTATATAAACATGTACTACTCAGACGTTTTTGACTGCTGTCATGTATCTCATGCCACTTTTAAAAGACACTGTGTCAAGTTACAACTCTGAAAACAGATTCATTCAGTTGTTGCTTCTTGTTGTTTTGAAGTTCTTTCTCCCAAGACAAACGCTTGACCACGCCCTCACCTCCATTGCCCAACTCAGGCTGGGTATGGAGCGGTACATGGTCTGAACTAAGGGTGAATACTCATCCCAACAAATAATAGCATCTATAACTGTCTCTCTCATAGAAAGCTTCTGACTAATGTACTTGAGACAGTAGCACACCCAACCCCCATGTCCGATGAGTCCGTCTGTAAAAAAAAAAAAAAAGGAGAGAGAAGTCAGGGGAATGCCGAAGCGGCCTGCCACAAAGTGCAAGTTTTACTTGTGTGAATGCTTGTTGGCATGGCGACATCCACTGGACTGGGTCTGGAGCTCCCTTTTTAGTGAGACCAGTCAGTGACGTTCGAATAATTAGGCACAAACCTTCGATAATAGCTAGCCAGCCCCAGGAACTGTCTCACCTCCTTTTTGGTCTTGGGTCTCAGGCAGGATGCCATCCTTTGCGGCCAGCACCCAGCACTCCTTGGGTCTAATTATTTTAAACTGCCCAATCAAAAATGTAAATAAACAGTTTCACATTTCAAATGTCATGACTGTTTGATTGTTTTGGTGCTAAGTGTTAACAGTTGTGCTTGAGATGAACAGTTTAATGTATTTGGATACAATGTGTTGGATGATGCGTTATGTGTAATCCCTGAAATGTAGTTTTATAATTTTGTTAAATTTTCTTCCAATGAGTTTTAAATATGTCTGTATTTGAGAGGCTGGACAAATTTAGCCAATCATAACAGTGAGTGTTTACATTCAAGTTTTAAGGAGACGCTGATGCCAAAACTGAACTTTTCAGACAGAGGGCCAAAAATAGGGTGGAAAATGATCATATATTATTAAATTATGACTGTTTTGGTGCAAAAAACCTTTACTAACTTTATAAATGGACTTCAAGGGAAGATCATAAAATTATTTAAATATAGCATTTCATGACCCATTTAAAAGTGAATTGAGAAATAACAATGTTCATAAACGGACATGTATCACAATAGTTTGTGTTTCAGACTAACTTGTGAACTGATATGAACTAAATACAATTATAAAAAGTACTGTGATGGTATCAGATGGGTGGGTGTTCAGGCATTTAGCACAGTGGATCTCTAGAAAGTAAAGACTCATTAAAACATGTTTCACACTCTCACTAGTTTATTTCATTTGTCTACTAATAATGTCCAACAGTGTGTGTACATGCATCACTGGAGATTTATGTCATTTGTGTCATTTCCAGCACATCTCAAATCCTCTATTGTGTTTAATAGTGTGCTGGAAATACAAGAAGTTTTCATTTGTTTAATATTTTTGGTCAAAACATTATTAAAAATAATAATAGTACTGAATGAGGTGTCTGATAGTGTCTACATTATACTTAATATTTTTCCAGCTAGCCTTAGTTTGTGCTTTATTTATGCTAGGACTGATGTTTGTGTGTCAAGTGTTGAGGTCCATGTGCATCAAACTCAAGTTATTGCTCATCCTGTCTTTGCTTTGCAGGATGTTTCCTCATTTGAAGTCAGATACAACTGCACACAATTGGTGACAAATTAAATGTATTTAATCTGCAGTTGTGTTGATAAGAATTCATTGGCTGAACGAGGCATGTTTCATTTAGTTAATGAACAAATTCAAACTGACCAAGCAAAACATTATCGTTAAGGATAATTCTGAAGACAATTGTTGAGAGAACATTACTTTTTACAGTTAGATGCAGCTAAAGTTGCAAATTGATGTGTGGCGCTGGCTGTTTGAATGTGTTTCAGGAGAAGGGTGAAGGTCAGAACGGAGCAGACTGGAGTGGACTGAGGAAACCTCCGTCAGGTCAGCTGCCGTATTATCTGAGCCGCATTAACCAGGACCAGTCTGTGATTAAAGCTGGATATTGTGTTAAACAGGGAGCTGTGGTGAGTCAAGAAAGCAGAACTAGAAATGTGTGCCATTGTAAAGTTCACAGACATTAGCTCTTTTCCAAAATCTACAGATGTGTCTTGTTGTCTACTGTCTACCAAGGCACTGCCTTCTAAAAGATAGGATATTCTTAGATTTCTGCCTGCCATAGCATCCATGCACAGTCAGGTGTTCTAGACTTATACCTACAGTATACGCTTATGGACATGTTCAACGCATGCACACTACGACTGGGAAACTGGGCAGTGTTAGTTACTTTAACGTGTAGAGCAAAACAAAGAAGAACAATAATGGTTCACTGTTTTTGATTTGCTAGCATACAATACTTGTATATATGGGTGGGCAATGTGACCAAAATTCTAGTTTATCACAGTTGTAGTTATAATTTTATACCAGGGCAAAAGTAGACTGCATATAACCCCCAAATATACGATTGACATATTAAATAAGCATGTGGTAATGCATATTTTTGGATAATCCCGTTAGTGCATTAAATACTGAATAAAGGAAATATTTCGGCTCGTTTGATTACTTTCTCTATTATTTGAAACTTGATGAACATAGGAAAAGTAAATTAAAACCACTCAACTCCAAAGCAACTTACAGTGCACTTATTACAGGGACGATCCCCCCAAAACAACCTGAAGTTAAGTGCCTTGCTGAAGGACACAATGGTGGTTGTGGGGGTCTAACCAGCAACAATTTGCTCTCCATGTGTTTATATGTTTAGCACTTACCTGTTTTTATCATGTAGCACTTTGGGATTTGCTTAATTATAAAGTGCATTACAAATATAATTTATTATTATTATTATTCTGCTTACCAGTTCTGTGCTTTAGCCCACTACTCCACTACCACATTTTACAGAACCATGTCATGCGATTTATTTTGTTTGTTTAATTAGTCTACAAAAGGAATCAAATCTACTGAAATACTCTGAAGTGCCCATTCACACATATGCCCAAAGGAAGACGCCTCTCTTATCATTCTTTTGTCTGTGTTCTGAATATGAACACTAGTAACAGTCATCATAAATTACAATAACAGGGGGATCAGTGCATATTATGGCTGCTTATACCGTGTTAGCACATTAGCGCCTTGAATTATGACAAATGATCTACTGCAAATATATTACTTTAAATCCTCATCTAGTGGTTAAAAAACTTCCTTTAAAATTCTACTCTTAGAATGAGGCATGAAGTCATTTATAACACATTTTAATGTCACATTAGTTCAGGTTTTACCGAGCGTCCTCATATTTAAATTTTACATTGCGTCATAAACAGAATTTTAGGGCTCTGTCAAATTAAATGTAGTTTGAAATGTAGAAAAACACCTCTTGAGTTGGCTTTACTCAGAATTGCACTCCGTCCAGCTGTGTTTGAATGCAAGAACATGTCCTCATCTTGAGCTGTTGCTAGTTTCAGCAGCTGTACTTACTGCCCCCTGCTGAAAAGAGGTGGTACTTTAAGGTTGAATCCCTCTGACCTTTATTACGGTCTATGGTCACGATATATTGCATTAAGTCGACTGCCCTAATTTCTGTGATTTTTATTTATTTATTTTTAGATGCCCCAGCATCACTTATAAGGCAACAGAATGTTATGAGCAGTGTTCACGTTGAGCATGTCTGATGCCTTAAAATACTGTTTAGTTGGTAGCTTGCTATGTTTAGGAACAGAGCTATGTGAATCAAGATTAATTTGTGTGCGTGTGGTTTTGTCTTTGCTCAGATGAAAAACTGGAAGAGGAGATACTTCATGCTGGATGACAATGCACTCAGCTACTTCAAATCAGAAATGGTCAGTCTCTCTCTCTCTCTCTCTCGCTCTCTCTGTACAGTTCATTGCTGTTGTCATTTAGTCCTGCTTGAACCTCTTGACCCGTTTGGCTGTGTGTTTTCATTGTGTTTTGCACCTGTGAATCTGTAAGCTCACATCTGATAAGTGAAAGTCCAGCCTGTGTATTGTTCCTGGCATAATCACATTTTACAAAGAAAACGTATTTACATGTGTGCCCACACAATTACACCCGTGACTCATGTGGGAGTGAAAGTTTGTTGAGTGAGTGAGTGAGTGAGTGAGTGTGTGTGTGTGTGTGTGTGTGGGTGTATGTTTACATGACAGTACTTTGTCCCCCACTAAATTGCCCAAAGCTAAATCTTACAAAACCTCTCTTTGGGAACGTCCAGTAACGCATAAAATAAATGGTTCAATATTATTAGTTTAGGGGTAGGGTTTGAGTTAGTCTGTAGTAATTATAACTAGATTGTTAAAGTCAAGGCAAACTTTGACCCTGCCCTGACATTTTAAAAAAAGTTTTAAAAGCTACAAGTTTTAGGGATTTGGGATATGGGGCGGCTGCGGCTCAGATGGTACAGTGGGTTGGCCACTAATCGCAGGGTTCGCGGTTCGATTCCTGGCCCACATGCCGAAGTGACTTGGGCAAGACTCTAGTCTAGTACCTTGCATGCAGCTCTGCCGTCATTGGTGTGTGAATGGGTGAATGAGACACAGTGTAAAGCGCTTGGAATACCGCTAATGTTAAAGAAGCACTATATAAGTGCAGGCCGTTTACCATTTACATGCCCAACCAGTATTGTAGTCAGAAAGTTTTAGGTGGGTGGGCCAAGAGAAATGATTAATTGCATGAGATCTGTACACTTTTTGATTTATTTTATTAAATTAATTTATCTACTAAAGATTGTCTACTTAAAAAAACAATAAAAGATCAATGAACAATATTTGTGTTTGAGTACATTCAGACATATTTTTATTTTATATGAGTAACATGGAAATTTAGGAGGCCTTGAGGCTGAGGACACATTTATTATTCTATTCTTTTCTCTGATTGTGTCACTACGTCACAACTCTACTGTCATTAAAGTGGGGGAGAGATGACGTTGCTGCTGTGGTAAGAGAGATAAAGCATAAAGGGATCAGGTTTAGAGGTAGAGAAAAATATTTGGAGCTATCTACATTTCCCTGATTATTACATATATAATTCAAATCAGTAAATTCATGCATATAATACTTGGAAAAAAAACAACAACTTTATTTTAGTCATATACGGTAAACAAACAATACTGGAGTTTAAAAGTTTTGAGAACACATTTTATCATCCAAACTCTTACTTATGCCATCATGTCACATTAAGCATTATCAGTTCAAATAATTGAACTTGTATCCTGACCTCTGAGTAACCCCAAAAACTTCTGCTCATGTTCAGAACAATCACCGTGAAAATGATCTGTTTAGTACTTTCATATGATGTTTATCTTCAATATTAGTCTTTTTTTCATTTATTATTAAACCAACATGGACACAAAGATTACGTTTCATGATACGTGTGTTTAAAACTAGATTTTTAAGAGATTTCTCCTTTTATCATCCTGGACAACCTTATTCGTCAATTACCCATAATTGAATATAATATTCCAGATATTAAATTATACCATCTACTTTCTCACAACTCTGAAAACAACAAATCTTTGATGTTTCTATTCTTGGTATTAAAAGTGTGTGACATTTAGATCCTCTACTGGCAGGTCAGAGGAACAAGTTAACAATATCAGGTGTGAGAAGCCCATAACACCAATAAACTGGCAGGAATATAGATGTGTGGAAGCATGTTTTAGCACAAATAAATGCCTGATTGTGGCTCACTTTTGAGTGGTAGTGGTCTGAAATCATTGAAAACGACAATGGAGAACTGTTCCACTGCAGACTCAAAGAACTTTTTTTTTTTTCCACCTAATTAATTTATCATTCCCATAGAGTTATGAAGAGCAGAGGCTGTTTTGTAAAAACTCCTCATCTGACAATGAAAATTCAATGCATTGATTACAGAATGTAATCATCAAATATTATTATTAGTGGAGGAAGATGATATGAACAAAATCTTATATCGTGATATGATTCATTTATCTACATGCCACACTGTAGTTTTATTTGCTGGAAATGTAATAATAAAAATGGGAAGCCCTCGGCTCTCTGTACCGTTTCCGTCCGCGATGCTAAGGGATGGCACTGGACCCCTAAGCCATCCCTTTCAGTTTCCGGTTGACACAGAGGTCCAGCGCCACCGGATCGAGCACTCTCTCTGCATTGCGATCCTCAGTCAGCGGTGAGGACTACTTGACGGTGCATCATTCCTCCTCCCAGGTTTCGGCACCAGTGTAACCTTTTGTGGAAAGGAGGAAGCTTGGGCTTGACAAAACACAAATGCATTTATCGTTGCAATTTTCAGTCGCACACAATAACACACTGCTTCACACAATGTTATGCTTTTCAGCTCAACTCTACACACAGTCAGCTTTGTGCATCTCTCTCTCATCTGCCACTGTCTACTGTCCTTAAATACTCCCGCCATCCCTCACGTGAACGGAAGACCGGTGTGACACACAGGTGGACCTCATTCACCACTTATGTTCCCGGCCTCGCTCTGCCCAGACCCCGCTCGGCCCGGGCATGCTCGCCATAAATACATATCATTCAGGCTCTGGATTCTGATCGGATGAGTTATATTCTAAGGCATTGTAAAATGGTCGATATACAGTATGCAAACCTGACTAGACATCTATTGAATTCTATATTAATGCAGAATGCCACATTTCTACCATCATACTGTTCTCAATGTATTACATGTTTATTTCTTAGCAGCAGTACAATTATAAGTTCAAATTAAATCAGAATAATCTAATTGAACTAAATTGTGACCAAATGTCTTATTTTATGATGTGTTACATCTGGACTGTTGTAAAAAAAGACTGATGAAAAGAATAAACACTCTGTGTCTCTGTCTTCAGGAGCGAGAGCCTTTACGAGTTATCCCACTGAAAGAGGTCAACAAAGTACAGGAGTGTAAGCAAAGGTCAGTTGTGTTTCGTATGTGTGTTGTATTAGTTTCTGAATGAGAACGTGCAATCATTCACACAATTTCTAAATTCAAATTGCACTTTCAATGAAACGAAAAAGCAATTAAAATAACAAAGTGGTAAAAAAAAAAATATAAACACCTCCCCAAATCCAAACGTCTCCAACTTCCACTACTGGCCATCACGCAAGTATCCATCACCTACAACAACATGTGGAAAATTAACCAGTCTGATCTCATGGGATTTATGTGACCATGACAAACATTTTGCAAACCAAAATAATGTGCTTTATTACACATTTGGCTGCAGTTTTCCAGTGAAATGTCCATTCCAAAAGCGAGTGAAATTATGCTGAAATCAGACGAGGTTTTTAAAGGTGCAGTCAGTAACTTTTGTCTTTGTGTTATCTTGGATGGAACATAATTGAACAGTTTTCAGTTTCAGATGTCATTGTAGAAATATAATATTCACAGTCAGTCATGATTACTTTAATCAATGAGTGAAAGACATTAATTGAGTAGTATTCGGCTGCTCATGTGATTTTAACAAGTGTGGAACCGCTCCATGTAGAATAAAACAGCTTTTATAAAGTTACTGATATGACTGGATTCTTCATTTTAATGTGAGTGCTCAGGATTTCTTACATATATTATAAAATTACAATTTATGGGGGGCAGTCTTGTAAATTTTGTCAGAGGGAGGGGTTATGGTTTAAGACTTTGAAAACCCCTGCCCGAAACCAACACCTAAACTAACCAATAGTGTCGTAAAAGCAAATGCCACATGAAAGCACATTTGCTGAAGCAGCCTCTTCATCTTGTGTCGCTTGTATGACACTTTCATTTTGAGGATCCTCAGCTGGGCTCGAGACTGGATCTTATTCTTCAAAGTCCAACACTAAACCGAGCTACTGCTGAAGCTAATCATGCTGAAATAAGTGTGTGAATTTTGGTAACGCCCGTTTCACACATACTCCGTTTGCAGTGCGTATGCGGTGCGTATTTTTTTCCATACCCATGTTAACAGGTTAGAGCTTTTACACTGCACGCGGATGCAGTCCGTCGATCCGTTCCAGCTGCGGTGCGTATACAGTAGTGCAGCGATCGTTTACGCACCGAGTCTATTTTTGCTGAATTAAAGTGGCAGCGCATTGTTCACATTAAAATAGACATAGATTGTCAAGAAACTGTAATAATTTCATCATATACGCATAATTTCAATTAATGTGTTCTACAGTTACTAAATTACAGGGTCAAGAAAAACAAAAAAGTATGATTATATTCCCAAAAGTTGCAAAATGCCATCATATATGATTTTTTTACCCCCCCAAAAAAAAGACAGAGTGAACCCAAATGCGTCTCATTCTTCTCCTTCTTAGCAACAGATATAGCGCGATAGCTTTTCTTCTGTCAACAACTCGAACTACATGTAAAACAAAGAATCACATATTTTCATACGGTTTCAATGCCTTAAACAGTCTCAAAGTTAACGTTTGGATTTAAAATCAAAATTCCTTATACATTTTTGATTTTGTGGCACACAGAAACTGCGGATCAGTAGCGCACTGCAAACGCAGCATATGTGAAAGCACTATAGCGCGTGCTGCTCCTGTACCGTATACGCACCGTAATACGCACCGCATACGCACTGCACACGGAGTATGTGTGAAACGGGCGTAAGTCTGTAATACAAATATTAATATTTATAATTTTTCAAATTATGCATTTGAGTCAAGTCAATTTTATTTGTATAGCGCCTTTCACAACACACATCGTTTCAAAGCAGCTTTACAGAATATCAGCATTAACAGACGATAAAACTGTAATGTCTATAAAGTCGATTAATCATCATTGTGTAATTTAGATAAAATACGATTCAAATTGTTTCGATATCATAAAATAGCATTGTGTGTAATAGAACAAAAACGAAGTGTTTATAAAGTCATAATCAGCCATTGAAGTTGTGATTTGTGTGAAATTGATGAAAACAGAGGTCATGTGATGTCATGCAAGGAGCAGATGTGTGAGCGACAGCTCTGCACACTTTGCAAGGTTTTTAATTATTTTCGTGTTATAATCTGGTAAGATTCGATACACCTAGTTACATATTTGTTCTGTGAGGTAAACATGGCAAAGAATTCAAAATCCTTGGGCTCTGGAGTCTTTAAAAGACACTTACGTGCTCAAGCTGAAATCTCTGACAGGCCTGCAGACCGAGGACTCGATTTGGATGGTGCGGTGGGAGAGATTCAACAGCATCTGTCCAAGATGTCTGTGATGTTGACGAAGGTTGTTGCTGACTTGGAGGATCTCGCTGTAATATGTCAATCGATTATGGCAATGGAAACAAACTTTTCTGAGTTGGTTACAAGAGTGGCAGATGTTGAGAAACAGATCGATTATCTAGAGTCATCGGAAAGGGAATAATCCGCTCATAATCAAAATAGACGTGGAAAGACTGAACAATCTCGAAAATCAGAGTTGAAGGAATAACATACGATTGTTGGAATTCTGAGCATGAAGAATGCAAAGATAAGGTGAAATTCCTGGACGAGCTCTTCCCGAGTCTGCTCGACATAACAGTCCATAAGATGGAAGTCAAGCGAGTTCAAGGAGTCCCGGCTCACAGATCGGTTGAGGGAAACGGGCCCTGATCAAGTCTGGACACATTTTTTTGATCATCCGATAAAGATCTTGTGCTGCGCAAGGCGTGGAGCAACGGAAACTTTCTTGGAAGAATCATAATATTTTGCGAATTCGACAAGAGAAAAACGCGAGCGATACAAGGAGTGTAAGAAACAGATTGCATCAACAGAAGATCACTTTTGCACTGATGTTTCTGGCCAAACTGAGAATAGATACGAAGTATTAACGTGTCCCAAACAAGTACTGTCCTTCATAAATACATTGGAGTGAGTAAGCCATTTGGTGTTTCTCATGTAAGTGGATTGACTCGCTTAACATACACTCGACTGTCTGAGGAAGCTGGGCGCCATTTTTGTTTCTGTTTGTGTTGGTTCCGTGTAGTTGCTGGAGTTTGTTTTGTGGAATAACATTTCTCCTTCAAGAAACCTTTGCATTGACGAAGGATCACTTTTGCACTGGGGTTCCCAGCCAGATTGAGAATGAATGCTGGGGATGACCGCAAAATATCTACATGCCCACACAAAAGATGTATTTTATAAAGTTGAAGGACTGAGTAAGTTATGATGTATTTTTTCATGCGACCTCCAAGTGAATTTGACTCTTGACCATCCGAGGAACCGGGATGCCAGTTTTGTTTCTTTTTGTGCTGGTTTCACATAGCAGCTGGAGTTTGTTTTATGGAAACATGGACCTTTTGAGTTTAGAGAGATGGACGCCGGTTGACACTGTCGTGCACTGGGTTAATGCACACGTTTTGCTTTTTTCTGTTTGTTTGGTTCTGGGGGATGTTTGGGTTTTGATTGTCGTTCTAATGTTGGAAGGTGGTCTGTATAAACTTGTTTTTGACACAATTCTTTTTTCTCTTTTATACCAAAATGTCTAATTTCTTTATGAGTGTGCTATCTTTCTCCACGTGGAATGAGAATGGGTTGGGGAGATATGGGGTGGGCATGTTTTCTTTAGCACTGGCTCAAGTAAGAGCAGGGGAATCAATACATTGATAAGTAAACATCTACAATTCAAATCTCTCAAACAGATTAAAGATAAATCAGGGAGAATCATTATTGTTTTAGCAGAAACTCAGGGGCAATGGTTGGTTTTGGCTAATATTTATGCACCTAACATTAATGATCAGGGCTTTTTTGAAGGGATGATGCAAGCCACTGGCATCCCTCATTTTATAATATTGGGAGGAGACATTAATCTGCTGATGGACTCAGTCCTTGAAGCAAAAGTGTGTAAGCCCCCTAGAGCAACACTGACGCTTCACAGGATGTGTAATAATGGTCTTGCAGATATTGACTTTGAACCCATCTGGTAGGGACTATAAATTTTTTTCATCAGTTCACAAGATTCATTCTAGATTAGATTTCTTTTTATATCTAAGTCCCTCATTTCATCTGTTGTTGATTGCTCAATTGGAAACATATTATTCTCAGATCACACCCTGGTGAGTTTAGAGATGTTGCCACTTACAGACAAAAATAATTCATATAGTTGCCGCTTTAATGTATCCCTTTGGCAAAATCCTGATTTCCAACAAATGTTAAAGACTGAAATCAATGTTTATATGGAGACCATCTGGTCCTCTGTGTCCTCTGTGGGTGTGGCTTGGGAGGCACTTAAGGCAGTTCTTAGGGGTCGGATCATACAGTATGCCTCATTCACAAAAAAATCCAAAGCCCGAGAACTCGTGGAGTTGGATGGAAATATTAAAAGTGCCGGGGAGAGCTGAAGCTCCGAATGTCGTCTGATGGCCTCAGAGAATTGACATGACTGAAATACAGATATAATACTATTTTGTCGCAGAAAGTGGATTTTTGGCTATTCAAGGCAAGACAGTCATCCTTTGAGTCGGGGGACAAAGCAGGGAAACTTCTCGCTAGATATATAAAGCTGAGAGTGTCTTTTCTACCATTCCCTCAGTGAAATCTGCTGGTGGTGCCTTTAAATATGAATTTCCAGGGGTGATTGCGGGAGGTGTGGTGCATAAGCTTTTGCTTTATGCAGATTATATTTTATTATTCATCTTTGACCCAACTAGATCTATGCTTTGCCTCCACAGATTTATTAATTCCTTTTCTAAGTTCTCAGTATATAGATTTAATTGGTTTAAATCCGAAGCTTTGGCTCTGACAGTGTACTGCTCAGTAACGGCCTTCTAGCCGGGTGCCTTCCAGTGGCCCAAACAGAGCATTAAGTATTTGGATATTTTATTCCAGCAAATGTTTGTTAATTTTGACCCTTTAATTTAAAGGTTTTCGAGCAATGTGGTCAGGTGGGCTTCATTACATTTATCTATTATTAGGAAGGTTAATATTATTAAAACAAATTGTATTCCAGAATTCAACTGCTACAGTCTCTCCCTATAGATGTCCCCCTCTCTTATTTCAATTGATAGCATAGCGACGTCCTTCATTTGGAATGGTAAATGTCCCAGGCTACATTTCAGTAAATTTCATATACCGATTGACAAAGGTGGGCTAGGCCTACACAAGATTTAGTTTTATTATTAGTCATTCAGTCTCAGACATTTGTCTCATTGGTCACTTCCACCTGAGAGAGCCCCTCCCTGGTTTTGTGTTGAACAGGAAGTTCTTGCCCCTATTTCACCATTGCAAAACCTTTCTATCAAGTTAACCAACTTAAATAAGTTAAGTTACACCCTGTTATCTCACATTTGCACATGATTTGGACAAGAGTGGCCAGAGTATTTAATTTGGACATTTATATAAATGTTCCCTCAAGCATATGGCTGAATCCAAAATTATGTATTAATAAGTCCCCTTCCTGTTGGTCAGAGTGGATTGTGAGGGGGTTGCTTCACTCAGCGACCTGTATGAGAGTGAAGTGTTGAGATCTTTTGAGAATTTATGTCATAATGTGAGATTCCCAGATCAGGTATTTACAGCTGCGACACCTGCTCTGTACTATTTTTGGGAGTAGCATACACACCCCTAAGTCGGCAGATACTCTTGGAGTGGTGATTACTGCTTTTGGAAAAGTTCATGAGGCATCAGTGTATTACTCCCTGTTAATTCAGAGTCTGGGGGATGAAGCTTCAACTTCTCTCAAGAGATTATGGGAGAAAGATTTTAATTTAGTATTGGAAGGAGTGTGGACTAGGATTCTAAAAAATGTCAAGTCTGTATCTAAAATGCAAGGGTTTGCCTAATGCAATTTAAAATTTTACACATATTTTACTGGACCCCCTCTAGTTATATAGGCTTGGTTTTAAAGGCACACCCACCTGCTGGCAATGCCAATCAGAAGTTGAAGACACAAATCATGTTTTTGGGGGTGTATTAAGATTCAAGATTTTTGTTTGAGTGTTCAGAGTTATTTGTGTCAAGTTTTAGGCACTCAAGTTTTACTTTGCGTTTACTTTGGGCTATGGGGCAGTCATACATTTGGGGGACAAAATTATAAAAAATATTGTTGACCAGTGTTATGATTGGCAGACAAATCATTTTAAGGGGTTGAAAGTCAGACGGAGCGCCATCATTTCCGGAGTGGTGTGCGGAGATGGTGAGGGTGGCAGCTTTTGAAGAAGGGGTATCTAGAAGATTGGGAAATTTGGACTTGTTTGAGGAAATGTGAGGCAAATATCTGGCATTTTTGGAGGGCTCTTGGGTTTGGACAGTGGAGAGAGAGGTGTAGATGTTATGTGTGTGATTAATATATTATATTTTATTTATTTAATAGTTTTATTTAATTATTTATTATTTGTTTGTGTGTTTTTACAATCATTTGGGACCACTGGGGTGTTCTTGTGGGTGGGGTTGGGGATTGGGAGGGGGGGGGGTAGTAATAGAGGGGGTTAAGTATTGATTCTGTTTGTAAATGTTCTTTTTTTATTTGTTAATGTATGAATCAATAACAAATGTTAATCTGAAAGTGAAGAAAACACACGGAAACAAAATGCGGCACTTAAAAGTCAAGTTTGCTCAAATGTAGTTATATTAACGTTCATTCTATGAGACTAGGTTGAAATGAATGATGTAAATTTAATTCATAAAGACAATTTGTAAACATGATTATGATAATAATAATACAAAATAACAATAATTGGAATATTAATAAACCTTTACCTCTAGTGTTACTTCACTTATTCTGTCCTTAAAATATAAAACACTATTTGATCTATTATTTGTAAGACTAATAAACACAAATTAATGCTGCCTAATAATTTCCACTGTGCTCCTTTCAAATGTGTTTGTGTTCCGTTAATGCTGTTATTGCTGCCTAAATAAATGAAACAAAACTCAATTTTAGGGTCAAGGTGATCGAGTTTTTGATTATTTTATGATTTAATCACTTTCATCTTTGTTTCTGAAACTACACTTTCTTTAAGCAAATGGTAAGGTTGTTTGACGTGACTTATGCCATCATTTAACTTCAAAAGAAAACTTGTGTTTGATTCTATGGCCTGCAAATGAAAACTGTTTCTTGATTGAGGGGATGAGCAATGTGTTTTAAACAAAGGTTTTTCATCCGCAGTCACTCATTATTTTTGCTTTAATGACATTTCATAATAATGTATTTTTCCTGACACGCTGCATTTTCTAAATATAAATATTCTGTTTTTATCTAGTTATGTTTATGTGCATATCTAGTGTATATGAGTCTAGAGATTAGGTTATAACTAACGTTTTATGCTATTCAGAGAACGTGTCAGCAGTGGCAATAGACACAACCGACCTTGTTTTAATATTTCAATTAGTGTCTAAAACCATAAGTGCATGATAACTATTAGGCTACTAATTCCTATATTTGGTGACTTTCCAGGTTTTGTCATGTTGATCATCATTGTTTCAATCAGCAATGTATCATCAATACCTGATTACATCGTGCCAACGCCTTACTTCACACTGGAAATACAAATCTTTACTGTTCTTTTCTTTGTCACAAGACGTCTGGACAATATCGTGTTCTATTTTTCAGGTCATGTGTGCCATTTTGTTATGTTAAAATACCTTCTCCTACTCCAGTTCAATATGTGACGATCAGTAATCCATTGGGACTGACTTCATGAAGATTGTAAACTCCTAACATTGCTCTGTTTGTTTGATTGGCCTGAAATGCCAGTTTTTGATTCATCCATCGGTGTGAGTTCAGGGAGGGGGAGTGTGTGGGAAAACATTCATGAAGTTTGGTGTCGCGACTGTCAGAATGCAAAATATCATTTTTATCATAAACACTTCTATCAAATGATGTCTCTGTGACCTGCGTGTTCTGTCAGGGTGGATCAGACAAATATTTTTGTATAGAAGTTTCATGTTTACATGGGGGAAATGCAGCATGGTTGAATGTTTAGTTGCTGTTTGTTGAGTCTGGCAGGCCCCTGAACAATAACAGATCTTCCATCGCACATCTGTGCTCAACAGTTGATGATTTTTCTCATGATCCTTTTGTTTGCAGTGATTTGATGATGAGAGACAATCTTTTTGAGCTGGTCACTATCTCAAGAACCTTCTATATTCAGGTAAGAACTTCAAATTCATGTCACTTTTTCTGAATGCATGAACTCCACCTTGATATTGAAGAAGTTTTGCATTCATTGATTTTGCATTCATTGATTCCTCACGAGTGAACACATTAGAAACATCTCTGAGTTCAGAAACGTTACGACAGCACACGCGCACACACACACACACACACACACACACACACACCTCTTTATTCTTTCTTCTGTCTAGAATAAAAATTATATTTCCAGTGCAATCAGCAAAAATAAACTAAGCATTTAAAAAAAAGATTTGTGAAAACATAAATGGAGTGGTGGTGGTGTAGTGGACTAAAGCACAGGGCTGTTAATCAGAAGGTCGCTGGTTCGATCCCCACAGCCACCACCATTGTGTCCTTGAGTAAGACACTTAACTCCAGGTTGTTCCGGGGGGATTGTCCCTGTAATAAGTGACCTGTAAGTCGCTTTGGATAAAAGCGTCTGCCAAATGCATACATGTAAATGAACCTGTGGTTTTCAAACGGTGGAACACAGATTACCCCCAGGTAGTGCACAACACGAAACTAAATTTCACTAGTAGAAATGTTGGTATTTTGAGTTTTTTATTACAGAATATTTAAAAACTCATGCTGTCATAACATGATCAACAGGTTTTTGTTCATGCCAGCTCGAGTGGATACTGTGGTTTAACCCTTTAAGCTCTGAAGGTGTTTTTCAAGATTTCCTGTTTCAGTGGCAAACCCAAAATGAAGGATTATAACTCCTCAATAAACAAACAAGGCGGGTCAAGTGTTTGGTATCATTGTGAATAAAACTTTTCAAATGTTGTAATGATATAGATTATGATATATTCTGAGACTCTGAGCCTAAGAAACTTATGAACAATCACAACAACAAAAACTTATTTGACATGATATATCTCTGGGTGTCTCAGTTATTGTTATGTTTCAGTCATGTCAACTGTAGCTGAGAAAGATTTTGTGTTGATATGACAAAGCCATCAATTTTAAAGGCACAATTTTCCAGTACATTTTATGTGCCCAACAAGTGTAATATTTAAGCAAAAATACATGTGTCCATTTAAATCAAGCTTTTATTCAGGTGTTTCTGTGTGTTTCTAGATAAGGAGTTCGCAGCATGACACAGTGTAATTATTAATCCCCATAAAGCTGTCATTTACTCCTTGAATCAAACAGACACACCAAAAACTAAGAACTCTAAAATTCATGGTCATTTTTTATCTCAAATTGTTATGCTGGTAATGTTATTTGTAATTTATATCTTTGTATTAAATTACAAAAGAGTGCAAAATATACTAGAACCTCACTGTACTTTTTCCTTTTTGTAGTTACAGTTGTACTCAAACATGAAATCACATCAGAAATCCTGTATCTAGAATACTAAAATGTTCTTATTGGACATCAGGGAATCATTTGTTGTGTTTATGTTGAGGAACACATTGAATGTTTATGATAAAACAGTATTGTGAAATGTGATGTTCAAACTGAAGTCTGTTCCGGCTACATTGGTCATGGAGATACTCGAGGTCTTTTGATTTGGTATTTGAAAAGGAAATAACGGATCTTTGTTTTTGTTTCTGTCTCAGTCTGACAGTCCAGAGGAGATGCATGGCTGGATCAAGGCAATCTCTGGGGCCATAGTGGCTCAGCGGGGCCCGGGGCGCACGGCAGCCTCTGTAAGAACTCTCTCTCTCTCTGTACTAACAGCTGTTTAGTGTTCATTCTCATCTTGTTCATCTCCAAGTCAGCCATGATTCTCTTCAGATGTCACTCATTTGTGTTGTTGATGGATTGAAAGGTCCAAAGGTCTTACAAGGAAAGTTCACCCAAAAATGAAAAGTCTGTCATCGTCTACTCTGTTACATCCTTGGAAATCTGTATGTTTTTTTTTTTTCTTCCATGCAACACAAAATTAGCTTTTTGGAGCTGGACAGCTTGTCATTGGTCCTCATTCATGAATCACGAGCAGAACTACTTTTGTGTAAATGGTTAGTAAATCCATTCTGATGTCAATTCGGTTTCATGAAAGTTTTCGTATTTTCAGAACGCTAGTTGGTACTGATAAATGTACACCTGCTAAAAACCGTGTGTAAATCACGTGTTGTGAGTAAATTTAGATAGAAGTGAAGTTAAATAACTCATGAAAAAGTTACCTAACAATTAAATGAGTGATATTAAGGGAAAAAAAATCATAAATTACTTTTCTTTACTGTTGGAATGTATTTTTTCAAGTATAATTTTTTCCCAAATCTGTGTTACTGGTTGGACAGTTTTTTTTTATTTTATTTGAAATGAGCGCTATAATTTAGGTTTCATAATTTAGTGTAGGCATAGGTAAATTCAGTTGATAACGTACGGTCAATACTAATGCTGTTAAATCCATAAATAAACACATCGCAGGCAGGTGTGAACAACAGAGGGGGGGACTGCACACTGTCATGTAGCTTGCAGATCTGTAATATCGTACAGGGTTTTGGTCAAAGATCTTCTTCAGGCATTCTATTCATTTCTCTGAGGATTCTTCCAGTTTCAAGTATATCACTGTTACCATCATGATTTATCATCAGATGATGCTGGCGATGCACATAACTGAACCGGAGAAGATTAATAGTGGTGAACATCCTCCTCCCGTTATTTACACTCATGTCAAACCATTTTTATTGACTTCTTGAACGGTTTGATTCACAAAAGATCATCATATGACAGCAAAAACATGCGATGACAGTAAGTCCTCACTTTCTTTGTGATGCTGTTGTGCTTGATAAATCAAACTTTTACGACGTGAATGCACTTCATTCATAAAAACGATTTCATTTCTGTTCCACATAGATGCATGGATGTTCACTTAAATGGTGTTTTCATGGGCATGGATTATGATAATTGTGAATGAACGTGTACACGTCCTCTATTTACGAATGTTTGGCATTCACTAACATACACACCTTTTACTAACAAATCTAGGCAGTACGAAGCGTTTGTGTGTCCGAGGGAAAGTTTTCGCGAAGGTCCATTTTATTTATATGTTGCTCAGAATTGACTTATATATTGACAAAAGTTTCATGAATGAGGATTATTGTGTGGAAAAGATTTTGAATGATATGAGGACTATTAAACGATGACTGGATTTTCACTTTTTGGTGAACTATTCCTTTAAGCAAGATGACAGTAAACACTTTAGTGCACATCAAGGTACACACTTTACATGACACATACTGTACTTCTCAGATCAGCTTTTCCTGTGTTCTGCTGAATTTGACATCAAAATAGCATTTAAGAAGTCATATTATAAGGAATCCAACTGTTCTTGATCTTCTAAGGCTTGGTGTTTTTTTCAAGTGTCAGTCAGCGCAACACGCTTCTGTGTTCAAGGATAGCTGCAACGAGCCGAGCGCATTTACACTGCATCAAACTGCATTTACCTTGAGACAGCGTCCCAAACGTGTGCCATTAGATAGACTGAAAACCAAGTAAACAGTGCGACACAATCACACTGGACGGGTATGATGACACACAAGAAAAATGGACAAACTGAGTTTCACAAGTGATTCTGTGGACTGTAGAGCAGTGATGGGCTCATGGAAATAAAACAACAATATCTTGACTTCTAAAGCCTCTCACTGTATTGTCAAATCAGTGCGCTTGAATCGTGCAGTTGACCAATTAGAATGGAGTATACCACAGATCTGAATAATAAATAAATGCCTATTCTTAATATAAACATAATTCAAAGACATTCTATGTTTCATGTCTATTTATGTATCTATTTGGCAGGTATAGTTGGGTAATAAGCTGGATAATGATGATCAGATAGATGGTCATTAGAAGTAATTTCTGCCGCTCAACGTTGGGGTCCTGATCACCCTGTCGGTGACAACCGACTGACTGTTACTATCCCTTACTTTTTGATAGCTATTTTGATTATTATGTATGGAATTATCTGTATTAGATATTGATATTTGTGATTGATTATATTAATTTAGACATAATCATGTAATTAATTCAATTACAAATTATAATCAATTGACAGCCCTATTAATATTATAAATGGATTATAAGTGAAGAAAATAAAATGCTAAACATGTGCTTTAAACTGGCCATTGAAGAGCATTTGGATTAAAAAAGAATAATATAAATAATAATAATATTTCAAGAGATTTTTATTATATATCCAATGGATAAAATGCCAACACATTCATTTCAAAAGCAAGCTAACAAGCCGTTTAGACAACGAGCTAGAGTTCATTCTACCCCACTGTACTATATGTTATTTCTGTCTGTTCGTGCCTGATGAATGTGCGCTGTGTTGCAGATGCGTCAGGCCAGGCGGCTCTCGACCCCTTGTATACAGAGGTATACATCCTGCACTGCTGAATGCAGCACGTATGTGTGTGGAGGTCAAACGCTTGTGCTTTCTGCCTGTCTGTGTGTCTGCACCCTAGACCAATGTAGTGCTTTAACTAGATCTCAGCAGAGTAGAGCTGCTTCATCTAAACAAAGCAACCCTTATTTCATGCTCGAGAGACCTTTGACACCCATCATTCTGTCCATCCCAGCAGTTGTGAGCTTTACCTTAATGTATATTCAGTTCATCCATCCACTCATTTCATAAAGCACCTTCTCATCCACTTACACTTCCTGTTCAGGACTTCACCAGTAGATGCGTGGATGTGTTCTTTGTCCAATACAAGTTTTCTGGGCTCTATGTAAATTCGTCTTTTAGTATTATTCAGTGTATAAAACACTGCCTCTATTGTTTGGCTGAAAATCTTTTCCTCAGCCCGCTTTAAAATTGACCTTTTATAGGTCATGTGTTGTACTGTATGAATGATCATGATATAATATAAACAACAGCATTTCGTACTCTTCTCTTCTTTTATAGTGTCCATCTTAACTGTTTCATTTCATTTCCTGACCTCCATGTTCTTTTCTTGCCATTTACAATCATTCATTCCACATGTTCACCCTGTGTTGACTGAAGCGTTCTCTGTGTTTGATATTATTGAATGCATGCTGTGGATGGTGGATGGGGAGAGTTTGTCATGTTTCATCAGAGCTGATCAAGAGTGAAGAACAAACGTTTCTATCGCTCAGCAAGTCAGGCTGAAGTAACGTATTCACTCTCCACAACATGGATTAAAGCTAGTTTCATTAGACTCAATTTGATGGATTTTGATTGTCTTCGCCACGTGGAGTGTCACGGGGTGCACTAAGACTTGTCAGATCTGTTTAAAATGATTTATACTTTACCCACATGAGATGAAGACTCCAGTCTCATCAGTGGTCTAGAAAATAACTCAAAGTTTTATTGCACAAAAGGCGGCTCCCCCTCGAGTTGCTTTTGGAATAACATTATTTTGTGCACCTTTTAAAGAATAATTCACTCAAACATTACTGTCATCCTTCACTCACCCGTATGTTGTTCCAGACTGGTGTGACTCTGTCAAGCTCCAAAAATGACCAAAAAAAAGCAGCATAAAATTAATCCATATGACATGTGCGCTATAATCCAAGTCATCTGAAGTAATGCGATAGATTTTAAATTTAAGCCATTATTCACAAAACCATTTCTTAATTCAGGAGTTACTAATTACTTTTATCAAGTTGTAGTCAGATTACTTCATTGAAAATGTAATCACATAGCTAATTATTTTAAGTTATTTTCTAGAACACTTAAAAAAAGAATAGTTTATATTTCCTCATTTATTAATACATGTAAGTTGTACACACAGCACCTCACACAGCCTTCAGGAGTCATTTTTATTCAAGTACTCCAATCCACACACAAAAACAAGTAATCAATTACTCAAATTAACATGCTAGTTAAAAATAACAAGTGTGCCGTTTGTGAAATTACAATTTTGTTTTATTTACAAATGTTACCAAGAATTGTTTCAATATAAGCTACTTCAACAAACTATGCTTTCCTTTCAGGAATAAAATGAAATTAACAATATGCATTAATACACATTTAATAAAAAACAACATTTGCTTTCACTTGAGCTTACATAGAAACCAGTATTGACAGCATTAGGGTAAGGCACATACATAAACTCTAGTCTACATAAAGGCTATCGCATTTTTATAATTTCACATGGTATTATTCCGAAAAACTAGTGGTGAAAGTTTGCTTTTTATAAATGCAATCTGCCCGTGTTCAGAGATATAACACACAGCTTCCCAGTTTCTCGTACCGCTTCCCAGTTTCTTTCCACCATAGAGTATAATTCAATACAAATATTACAAGTACTTGTAATATAACTAAGTTTAGCTTGAAAGCACACAAAGATGCCTTGACGACACACATCCACAGCGCCCCTCGGTGGACTCAATTGTAACTGCATGATTAGGTGAGAGATTCCGTGGAAAAGTACAGGATAATTCAGTGCTGCTCACTGCAGGCTAATGCACACAGAAAAACATGATATTTGTGTAGTGATTTTAATAGTCGACAATCTGGACAAGAATGAGTAATTGATTAGTGGATTACTTCAGGGTATCCGCGGGGTCTTGAAAAGTATTAAAAGGTGATAAATCAATTTTGGGAAAATTAAGACCCTTAAAAAGTATTAAAAAGTCTTATCACTGCTTTATAAAGTCTTAAATTTTGAAAGTATTTTTTCTGAATTAGCTGGCCAACAGTTTGAGTCCCAAAAACATCATAAAAGTGTGTGAATTTAGTCATTTTTATTAAAAAAACGAACAGGTACATAAAAAACTAGGCTATTGTGGGTGTGTTCGTAAATTGCCTCTGAAAGCACCAGAGCGGGCAGGCGGGCGGAAGTTCAAAAGCACAATGTACGCTCTGGCGTTCCCAGTGCGTATTACAACGCACCGAAATGTTTTAAGAGAAGGTTGGTGAACTCATGAACAGAATGGGGAAGTGCAAATTTGCAGCGTCCTGGATGGAAATGCCGGACTTCAAAGAGTGGCTGCAGCCAGTCGAGGGGAATGTCAGGGAGGCATATTGTACATTATGCAAGAAAAAAATAAGTATTGTGTCAATGGGCATTAACTCGTTAAAGTCCCACATGTGCTGTGCTAGCCACAAAGCCGCTGCTAGCCGCCGAGAGCGGCTGCTCTCCATCGCTAGCTTCTGTGGTAATCGCGTTGCACCACCACAACCTAGTGCCAACGTTGTTACACCACCGGCAGTCGCACCTGAAGCTACAGCTACGACCCGGGCTGTCTCCGCTTCCTCATCTTCTGCAGCCGACATCAGAGTGGCTCTGGGCGGCACAGCATCACTGCGTGCTGAGGTGTTGTGGTGTCTCCACACAACGGAGAAACACCATTCACTGAATTGAAATGGCAGAGGGGAAATCTGGGGCATTAATGGCACAACTGATCACGAAGTCCAACATCCTCAGAAGACGTAGTAAAGAAAAACGGAACGAATTGGTCCAAACTGTGAAGCTGCTGGGAACAAAATCAGAAGAACTGAGGCACACGTCAGCATGATTGTTGTTGAGGGTGGAGCAAAGTTTTGTTTTGTTTTTTAATAAACTTTGCTTTGATTTACTATCCCAGCCTATTTTATTTATTTTTTTTGTATCAGAGTGGTCTATAGTCTTTATCACAAACTAAAACTGTTAAGTTAAAAGTATCACTGATGTAAATGGTTACAGCTTGAAGTGGCGGTGAGGTATTAAAAAATATTGAGAAGTTCTTGAAAAAGTCTTGAAAAGGTATTAAAATTAACTTCAAGATTCCTGCATATACCCTGTACTTGTGCACATCCCTACTTAAAACTAAAAGTCAGTAACTGTAATCCAATAATAAGAATTTAAAATGTAAGTTTTTACACTACTTTTTGACTTTAAAAGTCAGTAGATTACTTTGTAATCAGATTTGCACCAACACTTGTCACATGACCGTCACTGGTGTCGATCCATGTAAGAACCAAATCTTAGGCTTGGAGCAACAAACAAATGAGTAAATGATGGCAACATTGTCTTTTTTGGATGAACTGTTGCTTTAATGTATTTCAGTAAAGAATTGATTAAAGCATTATAATTCTTCAGCTTCAGACAACGTTTTGTTTTTGAACCTGCCTTCATGTTAAATTCCCCTGTGGTGTTTGTTTGCTGTGTGTGCATGTCCATCTCTTATTTTTACCTTTCAGAGATTAAAATGACACAGAGACACTAACAATCCAAAGTGAGCGCTTCCTCTGTATGACCAGGAGATCTATCGCTGTAGCTTTCACTCCCACTGTCTCCTGACCTGACTGTCGCCGTGTCCCTGTGGCTCCTGCTGTAACTCTTGCTTCACCCGCTCCTTGTCTTCCCTCACTACCTGAGTGGTCCTCACTGTACTGACTGTCCTGCACTTTTGACCCCTTTCTAAGGCACTGAGCCCTGACACATTGTGCTGTTGCTGTAACCTCCACTGCTTTCTCTCCCATTACATCATCTCCGCAGGAGCCCACTGAACCCGCCCCCGTCTTCAACAGTGAATCGAGTGTGCCAGCCCCTCGCTCACCCCTCCCCGTACTCCATTACCCAGAACGGCACTCCGCCTCGGGCCCTCAGCATGGCGTGGGAGGAGCCCGACCTCAACAGTCTCCTGCTGGGGGCCCGAACACGCCTGTCACTCCAGGAGTCGCCCCAAATCTTCTTCAAGTAAATGACGATGACTCGTCGCTGTGGCAATGCCCAAACAACCGAGCGGAGTCACCGAATTGCTCATCGGACGAAGATCTGCAGGTTACCAAGGTGTAAGAATATACATATAGTACACACACACACACACACACACACACACACACACACACACATATTGCAAAAAATAGTGTGATCTCAAAACAAGCAAAACTATTACGATCAAAAGCAGGACAGGGACTCGGGAGGAACTGTGCCCAGTGCATCATGGGACATGGACTGCCCTGTGGGATTATGGGAAGCCTCTCACAGAGGTGTACACTAAAACCAGTGAACTGTCAGGTGATTATGAGGCCTGTGACGTCCCTTTTCCACTCAAACTCAACTGCATTACAAGTTATTACTATAATCTCGATATTACAATTTGGTCGACACTGATTGCCAAAAATGATTGTTATGGTTGGCCGATAATAATGCAGTTAAAGGTACAGTTTACAAACAAACGCTCAGCGATGGCACTTCCGGGTTCTTTTGGCACGGTGGAGAAGAACTGCTGTCTATGGGCTCTTCACTCAAATTGATCTAAAATGCCCCAAAAAGTGCTGTTTGAGGAGTTGAAACACCCTGTTTCTGAAAGATTATTGGAGATGAGGGCTTCATTCAATTTCCTTCAGGATCTGGATTTGACATCATTTATGATATTTCTCTGATCACCGTCATTGTTATCCCGCAGCTTCTGTTGTGAATTGCACAAAGTCTGACTGCAGAATATTTCTGAAAGTGTGACAGATATGAGTTCAAATATGATGTAACGATGATCTGATATAAACAGGATCAGCATGTAAGATCTAACACGATGAACTGCAGCCCGTCTCGCCTCCACCGCAGCACATACTGACTGTTTGTGAGCGGCTATATGAATACAAATAATAAGAATGACTTTGCATTTATTTTGAATGCATTAAGTAACTTGTTCAATCTAAAACAACTGTAATTACATTTGAATATTTAAGTCAAATATTATTATTTACTGTTTGTCATTTCAGCAGTAAAGATATATTTCATGTCTGATGGTAGTTTTCATTAATCTAGTGGGTTAAGCGTGTGAGGATTATACTCATCAACCTCTTACATGTATGACATAATCATACAGTCCTTTAAGAACAAGTTCAATCTGGTTTTGTTGATAGTTTAGAAAGAAGCTACATACATTTCTTCACTGTAAAGCACAGATATTCCTTTATAATAACTGGTGTTAACATAAATATGTTTTTTAAATATGTATAATTATACAGTATATAAAAGATGACTGAAACTGCACCACTGCTCATATCCACCATTGAAATGAACCCGGAAGCGCAGTTGCCAGCGGTGTGTCATCAGAGTAATGTCATCTGTACTGTTCGGCGGGTGTTTAAACATACAGTAGTGTCACATGCTTCAGGAGAATCCGTCATCAAAACATTTTAATGTCCAGCAGAAAAGATGGAATAATGTTCAGAACATTTGAAACATGGCATAGAAATGCTGTTACAGTTTAACTTGGGAAAAATAAGATCAATAAAACAAAATTAAATCTAATTAATTACATATATAATAAAATAAATATTTATACATAGATATGTATTATTATTATTATAATGAAATAGTTTTTATTTATTTAAAAATATATTTTAAAATATTGCATTAAACGGGGGTACTTATTTTTTATAATTGTTTTTATTATATTTTTATTAAAGCAATATTTTATTACAAATAAATATATTAAATAAAATAATAAATCAAATGTATTGTATTATCTGTTTCCACTATTGTCCTACTCAGACTTTTATATATAATTAAATAAATAATTCTCCAATATATCATTCTTTGAATTAATCTGGTGCTTTTCTGTCCTTTTTCTTGGGGTTCAGTTTAAACTTTGTCCTGTAGTAACATGTTTTATTTGTAGAGGCCACAAGGTCAAAGTGTTTTTGATTTTATTGTTAACTGAATTGAATTTTCCATTTGAATGTTTCATGTATTATATTAAATTTGATTTGAGGCCACAGAAACATGCTTCTGTTCCGTAATGCTGTAGAAGGAATGTGTGTTTGTTATTATATTTCAGCATCGACACACTGACACTCATTAGGGTTTGTTCCTGAAACCAGTGCAGTAATTCTCTTGTTCACAGAGGTCGTTCTAGTGGCATGTAGTCTTGTGTTTGGTGAATGCGCGCGCGCACACACACACACAGAGAACAGATTGAAACCCATGTAAACATACAGTACAAACACTCCTGTACTGCATCATTATATTGATGTGCATCTGTGCTTTTGTATTGTGCGTGTCTTGTAATGATCATTGACACAACTGAACTGGAAATATCCAGCTTGTCATGTTTGCTTCCAGATTATTGCATACAATTTTTATAGGGTGAGCGTAACTAAAGACTGGATTTACCAAGGAAGATTTTAAGTGAACATTCTCCAAACTTTGTCAACATGGTCACACAAAAAAATAATAATCTCAATTTATTTTACATCATAACCTTTTTGTGTTTGTTTGTTTTTCTGTTGCCAGTCATTGTTTATTTCCAGGATTACCTTCGATTTTGATTGCCAGATTGTTTTAATGTTGTTGTTGAATGCCGCTGTATTTCTCTCTCAGTTTACAGTTTATTGTGCCCAGGTGGATCTGCAGCACAAACGTTGGTTTGATAAAGCACGGGCATAAACAGATTTAGTGTAATCTGGATTCAGTGACTGGAGATTTGAATCCAATCTGTTCACATGTTTGTGTATGTGTGGACTTGTCCGTCAGTAAATCATGTTGCACAACTCCATCTGTACAGCTGTAAAAGTGTCTGTAGCTGTTTTCAACCTTACAAACAGTGTACCTCATAATCCTGAGCATTATTTATTTTGTGGAATTACAAATTAAAACCATCAAATCATTTCTATGTTTTTCCTATTGTGTTGTGTACACTGTTGGGTAATAACGGATGGCACGTAATCTGGATTATGTAATCAGATTATAAAAATCAAGTACTTGTAATTTTATTACATTTACATATGTGAAGTTAGTTTTATGGACTACATTATTACATATTAGTTACATTTCCAGTCAACCAATAGAATAATTCAGTCCATAATTCTAGATTTTGGAGTTTGATTTCATGTTTGCTGTTTAATGACAGGAGTGTTCATTGGTACTTCGTTCAAATGAATCATTAGAATGTCATCAAAACATGCAACAAGTAATCCAAAATTCCTAGAAGTGTAATCTAAAAGACTGTTGCAAAACATTTTCATTTCAAAAGAAATCTACCCAACACTGTGTAAGAATACAGTCACGGGTGACCTGACCATTTATTCCATTTTCATTCTTGCATTCTCTGAACACCAAATTGAGTGATACCGTATAATATTCTCAACAGATATATAAGAAAGAAAGATTCAGATTACAACAATCATCTGTGAATGAGAGCAGCTTCAGTCTGCAACTCCATTCTAATGTTCATCCAGTGCCCTCTGCTGGTGTGGCACATCCTCTTATTAGTCACTGAAAGGCTATGGTCATTGCCATGGTGATAGTTGATTCTGGGGCAACACAGTCTGGGTAAATCTTAGTTCTGTAGCCATAACAACTAAACATCTTTTGTGTCCATGGAAGAAAGTAAGTCATGGGTTTGAAAATACATGAGGATGAGTAAACGATAGCAAATCAATGAAGATTGAAACATTGGTTACTCCCTTTCTATGTTTTTTGTCTCTTCTGGAAGTCCTAGAGGTTTGAGCTACAGAGGAAACTCGAATCTGTCAGTCACGTTCATTTCCAGTGCAGAAATACTCTTCTTTGGGATTGAAAACAAGGAATTGTTTTTAAGCTTAAGACTATTTTAATTTGCGTAATAAATGTGAAACTATTGGATATTGATACTGTGTCTCTCTGTTTGATACTGGTACACCACTTGACTTGACATCATACATGGAGAACACAAGACTGTTTCAGTGAATGTGAAAGTGATGTGAGAGGTGACTCATGTGTGGAGGATTGTTTCAAGAAAAGGCAAAACACAACACCGCACATATAACAAATCAGTTTTGTGCACCGTATGATTCATGATGCTGCTGTGTGTGTGTGTGTGTGTGTGTGTGTGTGTGTGTGTGTGTGTGTGTGTGTGTGTGTGTGTGTGTGTGTGTGTGTGTGTGTAAAATACTGCTCTGGATTGGATCAGCACAACAGCAAAAGTCAGTCAGTAATAATACACATATTCTGATGTTATTATACAGATATGTACTCTGTGAGTGGTGTTGCCCATGCAGAAGACTCTGTCATGATTTTAGAGGATTGAGGATGGTTACCAGTGTGTTGCTCATGGTGTCATACTGACTGAAGTCTAAAGTGCCACCACGAAGTCTCTGATATTCTTCTCTCTAGATATGGCTCAGATCCCTCCATTGTAAGTCTAATGGATTTTATCATCAGGAGAACATAGAATCATACCTGTCAACATTTGGTTTTCAAAATCCGGGAGATGTGGTGCGGGGGCGGGGGCGGGGGTTGTTATGAACCTACCTCTTACAGCATGAAATGTTAAGTGTAGGCTACTGCACGTGTTAAGTGTATTATTTACATTGCAATACCCATAAATGAAAACATAATTTATTAATATTTCTTAATTTTTTTATTTGACATTTTATTACAACAAAACATCACAGTTTTTAACACTGGTACAAACACATAACACTGTGGTACAAACTAATTTAACACATTTATTTACAGTTCATTCCTTGAGCATCAATAACTGTCTCTCTTTTGTAAACATAAGTACAGAATGTTTTGTAAACATGAATATTGTGCTCACTTTTTTTTTTGAAGTGTTGTAATTGTATGTGGCAGATTTTGCTGCTCTCAGTGCCCTCTTGGACGGAGTGTATTTTGAAACCAAACCGGTGTGGTTTATTTTGCAGGATAGGAGAGAGCAAAGAGTGCTGTTATTCATGCTCATGCGATTTTCTGTAACTCTCTGTCTGTCCTTTCGTGATGAAGGATGAGATCGCCTGTGTGCCCTTACTTGCCTCTTCTGCGCGATGGTGCCGCTGTGTTTTAATGTGCTGGCTAATGTCATTTTTCCCGCCGTGGCCTACATTAAAATCAATGCGACATACCTTACAAAAAGCGTGGAGGTTGTCTATATGACTGGGTAAGATGCACGTCAATTGTTGCGTCCAACATTGTTGAAATTTACAATTGTACTTCAGTTTCTTTGCGGGGACACCGCCTTCACCTGCCATCATGTCTATCGGCTCGCTTTGGGTTAAACTTTCAGCGACTGCGCAACTGGGTTATACTAGGTTGCCAGGTTGAGGTGACAAATGGGTTGATATTGTAAATGGTGTGTGGATTGTGTGAATATAATGCATTTAATACAATCTGGCAACTGATCAACATTAGACAAACATATTGGTCCAATTAATAATAATAATCGGCGATTATTCATAAAGGAGTTTGGGCCATGCAAATTACGGGAGTTTCCCGGGAGAAATAACAAACCGGGAGGGGTCCGGGAGATAGGGCTAAAAAACGGGAGAAACCCGGGAAAAACGGGAGTGTTGACAGGTATGCATAGAATTCACTTTGAAAAGAACAGTGTTGTATAAAGCACTCAATTGTCATTAAGATCAGATGGGCCCGCAGAGAAAAATAATTGTCAAAATATTAATAACTAAAGTCTTGACCAACACAAAATAAATTATTTTCCAATGCATGTAGACATTGACCAAAACTGAACAAGTGCTTTGAAATTTGCAAACAAATCAGAAGTGTTACATTTTGATTCTTTTTTTTTTTTTTTAAAGTGCACTGTATATTATACAATATTATATTTATTATTAGGCTACTGTACAAATGGTCATATGTCATTGGAAAGCTTGAAAGTTTGTTTTACTCCCAGACTAAATATGTCTGACATTTATGTTACATGTGAACTGGTGTTGCTTATAAGCTGCATTTTTTACTTATAACTTCACGAACAGAACATAAAATATAACATTACTTACATTATCATAAAACAATCCCACACGCATCATAATTGAATGCATAAATCATTAGATAATCTACATGAAGCTCAATGTGCATGCTGAGCATATTTGCTGTCTGGCTAAAAACACGCTAGGTTTCCTGGATCAGATGACTTCATTGGAAATGACACAGTATGTTATTCATGGAACGCTAAACCAATCATATTAGGGTTCAGATCACTGCATCAGGAGGTGGAAGTCATCCAAATATGGGCAGGGAGGATTGTTAACTGTAATTACAAATGGTCACCAGGAGATGGTGCCAAGTACATGACCTAAATGAATGAATGAAAGTCATTCTGTGAAATCTCATGACTAAAATCATGTGTGCATGCTATGCAAACCTTTAGTCATTGTTGTGTTTGCATGTGTAATTAGTTCTTATGTACAATTATTATCTTTTATTTGTTTGGAGATGTTTTTAGACACTAGAATCAATTATATTTGTAATGTTGTAACTTTTGATTGCTTTGTATTATCAACACAAAATCTTTCTCAGATACAGTTGACATGATTGGGAAATAAAGCAGTTTTTCTGATCCACCTTATTTACACCCAGAGGTATATCATGTCAAATCAGAACTTTTTTTTTTTTTATGATATTTCACCAGTTTCTTAGGCTGAGAGTGGGAATGTTAAAACTCATGTACAATCCTGGCACTTATATACAGTGCATTTTTAAGGATATACAACATTATCTACAAAATATCCCACTAAGTCAAACATGATCAGAGGAGAAGTGTCACAGTACTGTTATGTAATGACATCCCTCCGCCAAACATTATTACTGCAAATTAGATCTAATCCCTGTGGTAGAAGAATTTACAAAAGCATGTTTTGTCCATAATTCAGTCAGATGATGACATCATATCATTCCCACCCTCACATCTCCCCTTAAAATACTCCCTGAAGGAGGACACACTGGTTACAGTAACTTCAACAAACACATGGGCACTTGCACTGATGAGAGCGCTGGCCAGGACATTACTGGATCTACAGCTACTGGACGTGAAAGAAATGTGGGAAGATTTTGTCCATTTAATCATGGGGTGAAATAAAATGAAAAGTTCACCTCTTCCCAACAAGCAAAATCATTTGAATTACTCTGCGCAAACGGTACAAGATTTACGTGCCAAAGTTTCATATTCAGCCTCCAGTTGTGGATTTGTTCAAATTGTTGAAAAGTACGGCAATTGTAAAATGATGCGTGCCTGAGCAAACACAAATGACATAGATTTGATTTGTTCATTTTGGCCCAATCGGGATGTCATTGCTAAATATTCCACAATATTGAGATGACACAAACCTTAAACAAGTGAACGTGTTGTGTAGAATCAGTGATAAAGAAGATCCACACTCATAATGCAAGAGCAACACTATCACAAACAAATCCAACAGTTCATCAGTAATACAGCTGATTATTACAAAAACATCACTGGAATACGGGAGATATTCTCAAATCATTTCAATACTTATATTATTGAACCTTTGAACAGTTATGGGACTAATCCTTTAAGCAGAATATTATATGTTTATACAATATATATATACTTATCTAAATGCATTGTACTCAAATATTGTGATCAGTTTACATCCGATATATTTATCATATATATATATTCAACTTTTTGAATATCTCAAAATCAGTTTGAGACGAATAAAGCCTTACAGAGTGACATGTTATTATTGCATATTAAATGACTGAATATAGGGACAGTTCACACAAAAAGTCAAAAGTGGTTCCAAACGCATGTAAGACTTTCTTCCATGAAGCACAAAAGGAGATCTTGGACAGAATGTCTGAGCTGCATTTTTCCATTAAAAAAGCACAATTAAACTATGAAGTGAACTTTAAAATCTTGAAAATCGTCATCATTGTGGCTCTCACATCTCATTCACTCTTGTATTCAATTAGAATTGGGCACCAATACACTGTAAAAAAAAAACATTCCGTAACATTTACAGTAAATTATCAGCAGCTGTGGTTGCCAAATATTTACTGTAAATAAATATGGTCATTTTGATGCCCGTATAAGTTACAGTTCATTACTGTTTGTATTATTAAATGATAACATTGTGGAAGTATAAAAATCTGCTTTTCACTTTATAATGTATTGTTAATTACTGTAATTGAATTAGTATAAAGACACCAGATGGTGTGAAGCTCATCAGTAATGGCCCTTACAGCAGCAATGATCAATAAACATGTAGAGACACAAACACAAAACATGTGAACTGCATACACAACTGATATTGAAAATATTAAGAGACATTACTATTCCAATAAAATATAATGAAATGTGATGAGTCACGCAGGGAATTCTGGGAATGACTGGTTATTGTTTTCTACCGTCATTTTAACAATAATTTACCATAAAAAGTACATACATGCTCTTGTTGCTTAATAATACAGTACATTTAAAATAAATAAAACAGTAAATAAAAAACATATTTCTTGCAACATTGTACTGTCAAATTAAATGTATTGTCATGTTAAATTTATTATCATTTTTTTACCGTATATTTTAATGTAAGTACCCATTAACCACAGGTTACTGCAGCATTTTTACAGTCTTTTACCATTAAAATGATGACATTTTTAAAGTGTAGACACTTTCTTGCAGATGGCCACAAATGAGATTTGGCGGAAGGGAAGATTATCAATGAACAACAACAGTTCTGTCTGTTCCTCACACACACTTATCATATGGCTTCAGAAGACTAGTGCATGAGACGTATATATATATATTTCTATTTTCCTTTTATAGTGCTTTTTTGTCCTTTTTGGAGCTTGGCAGTATAAATCAATGAACATCCTCTACTTATGTCAATGAAAATGTCATGGCTTCTATTTTCCATACAAGAAAGAAAACAAATACAGGCTTTCCCCCCTCATAACTGCCTTTAGTCTTTAATAAACACAAACATGTAGTTTTTGAAACTTGTTTTAAAATAAAGTCTTGTTAATAGTATAATATAAATGTATAATGTTGATTATAATATAAGCTATATATATATGTGTGTGTGTGTGTGTTATACCAAAATATAATATATTGTATATGTGTAACAGGATTAAAAACAAATGTTCACCTTTTTAATATATCTACCTTTTGAATGCATTACTTGCTGCTCCACTTAAAGCAAAATGTCCATAAAAAATGTCTTTATTGAAAGACTCTTTGGCATTTAAATGGATGTTTGTTCCTCAACAGGTGTGCATGGGATTTCTTATCATAATATTTAGACACATGCTGGGGGCGTGGCCTCCTTGTTTACCAGTGCACTTCGTCCCACCCACATCGCTTACGTCATGCATAATCAATCAGCGTCCGTGTTTATTCTCCACAGGCTTTATAAAGCATTGACATCCTTCTTCCTGACGAGAGTTCAGTCCAAAGTTGTAAAACTCAGTAAGTTATTACAGAATAATAACAATGCGTGTATCGGTCATATGCTCGTGTCTAATTCTGGTGCCGTTGCTGTGCAACGCGCGGATCTCCAAGCGCTATGTGATCGGCTGTCCGGAGCGCTGCGACAAGAGTCTGTGTCCACCCGTACCGGCCGAATGTCTGGCCGGAGACATCCTCGACCAGTGCGACTGCTGCCCGGTGTGCGCGTCCGGCGAGGGCGAGCCCTGCGGCGGCACGGGGAAGCTGGGAGACCCGGAGTGTGGAGAGGGTCTGGAGTGTGCCGTGTCCGACGGGACCGGAGCCACGGCCACCGTGCGGAGGAGAGGAAAGAGCGGCGTGTGCGTGTGCAAGAGCCCGGAGCCCGTGTGCGGCAGTGACGGGGTGTCCTACAGGAACATCTGCGAGCTCAAGAGAGTCAGTAACCGGGCGCAAAAGCTCCAGCAGCCGCTCATCATCTTCATCCAGAGAGGAGCCTGCGGGAAAGGTTAGACTGCATGTGTCTCAGACACTAGTGTACTGTGCTGCTGACTACATAAAAGGCCGTTTTGGTCTTTATAATCTCAAAATGCAGTGTGCTGCCTAAACAGGATTTTTGCACATTGTGGTCTCAGATGGCATTTGTGACATTGTATGAGTTAAAATCCTCCTTTTCACGTAGATGAATACGAATGTAGATTGCAGTTTGGGGTTTGTGTAGTCTACATCTTAAAATGTTTGACTGGCTTTTCCTCTTCAAAATCATTTTCCTCCTGAGACTTGACTGCTGTGTACATTGTCCATTTCCCTTTTTGATTTGTAACTAGTTGCACCTAATAAACATGCAAATAATAATAATTAAATATAGCTGCCTGCAAGCCAATTATCAGCATGAGCAGTGAAAGAATGCTGTAGGAGTTAAAGATAAAAAACAAACATCTATGGCCATGATTCTCAAGTTACACTACTGTTGTATTTGCACATTAAAATCTCTATCATCGGCAGAACAGAAAAGTGCTTGCTCTTTTGGCTATTAGTGCATTTATAGTGGTGAAGAGCGTTTACTCAAGGTTGTGCAGAGGGTGTTAAGTGCAACATTGCACACTATACATTGCTTTGTGTATTCTCAAGTACTTTGTAGGTTTTTTGGGAAAAAATAGGAAAACTCAGTTTTTATATCCGTAGAGTTATAGGCAATACATCTATGCAATATTTAATTTAATGCAATTTAAACCAAAAAAAACAAAAACGTTTGATTACCGTTATTTACTACAGGTCATTCAGAATTAACAATGACCCCCCAGGGCAAGGTTCTTTGGTATTTTTTATACATTTGGTACTTTCAAATTTGTTTGTGAAACAACAAAAATCTATTTGCTAATATTTTCAGGCATGGTCTGCAAATAATCAGCAGATTTCACTCTCATGTTGATTGGACAAATGTTATAGGGGCATTAGCAACAACAAAACATTCACATAAAATCAACTCATGGCCAACCATGATATCATTGTTCTCTGCATGACCCACACAATCTAACAAGACCAGTCTCACAAAAATGCAAACTTACAGCCTCAAGTTCATTTTGTTGTGCTCAATGTCAAATGGGTTGATGATTGGCCAATGGCTGCCACGTTTCTCAATATATGCAACTGTCCTCATGATCAATGATGGAAACTCCCATAAAACACTGCATGCAAATTAAGAAATTAATCAGACCAGTGTTTCTATATTTAGAGCCACTTTCATATTGTTCCCTGTTATAGCGCCACCAAATGGCCAAACCCCACAAACTTTTCTGTGTGTTCTCAGGATGAGCCCTTATATAAGTCAAGTTTGGTGAAAATATCTCATTTCACTTAAGAGTTATATCAATTTAAGTAAAAGCAGAGACCACTTTCAAAATTCAACGACCTGTTTTTGGCATTTATCAGAAAAATGATGCCATGTTCTCTTTTATCGGAAGAAATGTACTAATGATGTTTCTTCTTTTGGTGGTTTCGTTCCGATCGGACGAACGGCTTTGAAGCAGTTTGCCGAAGTAGTTTCAGAACTATTTTTAAAGAAGTAACAGACCATAAGGCGAACCATAGTAATTATGGCATCGTTGCACTCGGCAAGTCCTCCTGAACTTAATGATAACAGTCCTGTGAAAATAGACCAACGGCACTAAACGTTATAAGCTCAAAATTATAAACCATTTTTTTCCACCAATAGGTGGCACCGGACCCAAACTTCTCAGTCCTGATGACACATACAAAGTTTCATAATGATACGCCATTTTGTTCATAAAGTACAGCATTTTGCAACAAAATTCAAAATGGCGATGCCCAAAATGGCCGACATGGGAAATATGTGTATAATTTGACTCAGAATGTTTCACTGAAGCAAAAGAGACCAGTTTTAGAATTTTTGGCCAAAGCGTTCAAGAGTTATAAGACAAAATAGCCATTTTTGCTATCTCCTGACCAGTAGACCATAAATTAACAATTGCCAACAAAAGCCTTCATCAGCCAATTAACAAGGACAATTGCATCTATGTGAACTTCTGCTATTAATCTAGATGGACTTCAAAGCCTGTGGTCATTAATCTTACAGTTCAAACACAATCAATGTTTAAACAATGACCCTTAACCCTTACTTAGTTTAATAATTTTAAACCATGACTTTAACTATACATAAGTAATATTTACATTATATTCATAATGTTAGTCAGAGGGGAACTGGCCCCCACAGTGAGTCTGGTTTCTCCCAAGATAATTTTTATCCATTAATCTACATCTTATGGAGTTTTGTGTTCCTTGACACAGTCGCCTTCAGCTTGCTCACTGGGGTTATTAATACAATTATCATTTAATTATTTATTTTTAATTATAACTAATTAATCATTATAACTCTCCTAAAATTTGCCTCAAACATTCCCTTCCAAAAGGGACTTTGTTCCCTTCTCACTCATAGCGCTTGTGTTTGTTAAAGAGTGGCGTGCTGTCATAGCAACCATGTTACGTTCTGTTCCCGTTTGTCTTACGAAGGCCGTCTCATTTAAACAACGCTTATCTAAAGTAGGACACTCGGTATACTGCAGCCTTTAAAGAACGTGTCCAAACGAGACACAACCCAAGTTTTGTCACAATCCGTCAAAAGTGTTGCGGAGATATAGAATGAAGTCCATTTTGGTGAGCTCGCTGTCAAAATCGTGAAGCCATTTCTCAGGAACGATTTCAAACATCAAGAAAAAAAAAGTGATAACATTTGTGTCTCGATCACTTTAAAACAATTTTGGTGGAAATCGGACAAACATTGTAGGATGAGTAGCAAAAAAACATTTTATTTTATTATAAATGTCCAGCATCATCCAATCACTGTTGTGATTGGATGACCATTACATGATCATTACAATCATGTTGAATAAAATGATCCATTATAAACTGGTGAATCTATGTACTGATGATCATTGTCCCATGTGTGTCAAACATGTTGAGTGATCCAAACATCATCTGCAGCCTGAAACTGAACTTTTCATCAGATTTTAGGAGAGAATGCTATAGGACGCTCCCTATTTAGTGAATGACTTAACCTCCAGTGTGCTGTCTGTCTGCACTGGTCTCAGAACAGTTTGAAATGCACATCATGTTAATCATGTAAAATGAACGGATATTTTAATGTGGCATATCAAGTGAATGTCGAGACGCTCCTCTTTACAATCAAACAGGTTTCAATGAACATCTTAAAGAGATTTCTTACCAGAGGCACATTTGCTGGTGCTGCATCTGTAGGAGCACTTCAATTATGTGTTGCTTATAGCAAATCCGAAATACAACATCCACGCACGTGGACACGGGGTCGCACAAGGTTATATATACCTATATATGAATAAATACTGGCTGATATTGATAATTTGGTGTTGTGTGATTCAAACTGGCTCTCTCAGAAAACTCAGAAGTTTATTAGATGCTGTCAGTTCATCTGAAGCCCCGTTACTAGAAAGAGAGCTCTGATGTATGTGCGATTAATGCCTGCCACTGGAAATATAGTGTAAATCTCTTCCACAGCAAATAAACACACACAGACACACACACACAAGCGTTCTGCATGATAAACCTGGACCCGTTTAGAGAAGTCAACCGTAGTTCAGCCAGATACTACAGAAATAGCAGTATAAAAGTTGATTTCAAAAGAGTCCTTTCGAGGACACAATAAATCCAGTGGATCTGTCATAACTCAGAGGACATTTAACTCCAGTGCATTTGTTTTGCATTCAGTTGATAAGAGTAAAATAAAGCCAGCAGAGTTTTTTAAATAGGGGTGTTTTATTGTTATCAATGATCAAACTGGAAATGCACACTTTAAAATCAATCTTTAGCTCTTTTCCAAAATCTAGTAAGCTGACTACCTAGACATTTAAGGAATGCAACATTATGCTGCCTCCGAAGATACCTGGTTTTAGCCAAATTGTAAGGAGCTATGCATGTAATTCTTTGCAGCAAAGACAATTCCAGCATGCATTGAGACAAGCTTTGTGAAAGAATCTGCCCAATAGTGGACACGAGAGAACAGTGTTGGTGAAGCTGCTTTGAAACTGTATCTTCCCAAACTACAAGCCACTCATTACTTGAAGGAATATTCTGGGTTCAATACATGTTAAGCTTAATTAACTGCATCATTTTGACACACTCTCACAAAATGTCATCCCTCTTTAATTTAAAAAAAGAATTGCCGTTCCTGTGAGATCAATCTGTCTCTGTTTCACAAGTATAGACACAAGACACAAACAATATGTGTGTAAACATGATTTTAGTGTCAATCACTTACTGACCGCATCTGTGGAAAGTTTTTTTAAATGTATATTACATAAACTTACAACTTCGTTGCATGACAGTAAAAACCCTGTAAACCCAGTATTGGATATAACTTTACACAAATAAGGTCAGTAAGTGAATTTATCACACAAAAATCATGTTAACATGTGTAACACCCATTTACATTTAATGGCAAACATGGTTTCCCGTGCACTTCACGTGAGTAGTGCTATTTTGAGTGGTGCTGCAGAGTAGCTGCCTATCTAGAGCACTTTAAATCGGTCACTTTTCAGGTTTCATTTCAGGTCTGTTTCTGCCTTGCCTGTGTAAGTAGTAGACAGAAAAGCGGATCACTAAGTGTTGGAACAGAACTTGTTTTGTATACATCATGTTCAAGTTGAAGTTCTTGAAGCACACACACACACACACACTGCACAACCCTTAGCTGACCTCATCATGATTAATTCGATTTCAGCCGGCCTTTATGTCATTGGACCTAATGACTTCCAAATCAAGCCTGGTGCTTTCGCACAAATCTAAACAACACAGGTTTCCACGTATTTCTTTTGGCTCATTAGGTTACAGACATAAGTGTGTGTGTGTGTGTGTGAGTGAGTGTGTATGTATGTGAGTGTGTGTATGTGTGTGTGTGTGTGTGTGCGAGTGAGTGTGCGTGTCAGGCACAATTCAAAGCTCATCTAAGATCTGGAGACAAAACTGTTTCTCCTCAAAGCCATTTCCGCAACACATCTCATGAAGTCATCTTCATCTGGACTTCCTGAAGCTGGACATTATCTAACAAATGTATTCTCTGAGGATCCATATCTAGGTCAAGTTTTACAGTCTATGAGATGTTGTGTTCTACGTAATCCACATTTTCAATAAAACACATGCTATTAATTCACTATGGGCGCTTTTGGCCCTGTGGACCTTTAGAAAAATAAACTCTTTAAACACACTTTTCACAATCTCAGTAGTTTATTGAATATGTCCAACAGAGGAAATACACGCATTGCAGGTGAATTCTGTCTTTCTTTCTTCATTCATTCATCTGAATATGTTCATTTTTTATGGACGGCATGCTGTGATGAAAATGACGTAAAAAAATGTCGAACAAAATGTCAGACTCTGTTGTCTTCGCTATGATCAATTTCATTTCTAGTATTTTGTGTACGTATACATACAATAAATAGTATTTGTTACACTTTTTGCATAATTGGACTGGAAATAATGGGCAATTCAATATTCTGCTCACAAGTGAGATTCAGCTGGGTAGATTACTTTTGATATGTAATATGGTACCGATTACAATTTACATGAGTAATTACACTTCCAGTCTGATTATTTTTGTATTACTTTTGGATTACTCGGCATGTTTTGAATAAAATCGAATCATTAATTTGAAATATTTCAAGTTCCTATTACATTCCTTTTTATTAAACGTGGGTAAACATAAAGGTCCAAGTCATTGTTTTAAACAAGAAATCATTATTTTTATGATGGATTTTCATAGTTTAATATTGAAAGTCTGGGCCTGGGACAATGCTAAAATAGCACAATGTATACATTAAAGACATTTGAAAGTGGCAAAAAGGCCTTGTGAAACATTTTCAAGTCAGTTTTAATGTGACCTTCATATAACAAAAAGAAAGAAGTTCAAATCTGTTCGTTTTAATACAAATTTACCCCTGGGACATGAAAATGCTGGTAATTGAAGAAACACCCTTTCATGGTGTCAACGCCCCTGTAATGGCAGGACCAAGACTCTTGCCCAAACACTTTTGCATTGTTATCTCCCAAGTGATCTATGAAGGACATATGCATGACTTCATTCTTTGAAAATGTCTTGAACCGAGAAAACAGGGACTGGCTTTAATTGCTGACAGACATCAGTTCTGGAGTGAATAGATGATTTATTGAGCAACAGATCAGAATTTCAACTGGACGTGGGTGCTTATTGAATAAGACGCAACATTTTGCACTGAAATATAGTGTGCAAAAGTGGTGAAATTGTTTGGTGAATTGGCCTGCAGAATTGAAAGCCTAAAGAGCCTCTGTCAAACATTCACTGAAGTAGTGTGTTATTCTGCTGTGAAGTCAACACACACACACACACACACACACACACACACACACACACTTTCTTTAAGTGCTGAGTTTGCATTCAGGGGGAAAATCCATACCGCGAGGCATCGCAGCTGGTGGCATGTGGTGTAGGAAGAAAAACATGGAAAAACTCGGAAGAATTTTGCACTGACACAGCAGTTCTGGGATCAGGCAAGGTGCTACAGATGTGGAAAAATCATCAGAGAGTAGGCATGTGTTAACCCCATTGACTGGGACATGTCTGAGCCGAAGCATATAACTGTTGGTTGCCAGATATTACATAACTGATTTTGTTCATTTTATTTTCATGCTTCACTGTGACCACTGTTAAAACATCTTAGTTTGAGGTGTTTGCATGTGAGATACTGTATTTGATGAACCTTGATGTGTAAATTGGCTCACATCATGTGTGCTATAGACATAAACTCAAATTGTTATTGAGGATTAGCTACTTTTACACTACAGTTTTCTTCTGGTGAACAATAAAACAAAACAAAAAACAAACAAAAAATCAATGAGGGTCAAGTGTTTGGTATCATTTAAAAAAAAGATATATATATATACTGTAGATTATGATACATTCTGAGACTCTCAGCCAAAGAAACTGATGAAAAAATGAATAATAATAAAAATTTAAAAAACATTCAGCCAAGAACTGTATTTCATATTTTTCTGATTTGACATGATACATTTCTGGGTGTAAATAAGGTGGCTCTTAAAGACTGCTTTTGCTTTGTTGCCAATTATGTCAACTGTATCTGAGAACAATTTTGTGCTGATACAACAAAGAAATAATAAGTTATTATTATCAAACTATTTCTAACTACTATGTGTCTAAAAATGTCTCCAAATGTCCAAAAGCCTCTTAAAAAATTACACAAAACAAAAAAACAAAATAATTGTACATAAGAACTAATTACACATGCAAACACAACAATGACTAAAGGTTTGCATAGCATGCAGACATGATTTTAGTCATGAGATTTCACAGAATGAGTTTCATTCTGTGTCATTTGAGTCATCATTTAGTCTGTGTCATGTGTTTGGCACCATCTCCTGGTGGCCATATGTAACATTGTGCTTCATGTGGATTATCTAATGATCTATATACATCTGATTATCTTGTGTGTGGATTAATGGGATGTGAGATATTTGATGTTCTGTTTATATTTCGTGAAGTTATAAGCGAAAACACGGCATATAAGCAACACCAACATAATTGTCAAAGACATATATTTAGTAGGGCTGTCGATTTAACATGTTAATAATGTGCGATTCATTTTACAAAAAATAACATGTTAAAAAAATGTACACAATTAATCGCAATGCTTTCCTGAGAAATACCTGAGAAATGCAAGCTTGTAGTACCACCTGTTTACTCCAGGGGGCAGTAAGTGAAACTTCAGCTGTATGAGCAACACACAGTTTATACAGTGAAGAAACACTTCAGCAGAACAACACAAACATATTTTACGTTCTTGCGTTCAAAACACTTGGAGCGCAAATGGGAACCAAGGGATCTCAAGATGTGTTTAAAGATTGAGTATTAAACTATATTTAATTCGACACAGTGACCTAAACATTTTATTTTTATGACGCAATGCACTCGAGACGCGACACAAGCATGTCTGATGCAGGTCATACGGTCTTTACCTCACAAATATTTAATTACAACAAGGTTAAGGAGGAGTCCTTTAAACTGTTACACCATTTTTACCCATTTTTACAACATGCTCCCTGAAATAGATCCACTTTGCTCCTTCTGTAATGCTGTAGATGAATCTGCCCCTTTTTTGGAATGTGTCCACGCTGAAGTATTTTGGAGAAGATTTTGTTTGTTTGTACATACCTCTATTTTAACTAGTTTTCTTTGCTTTATAAAGATGTTTTATTTGGTTTTCACAGTTTTTTTAATTGAAAAAGTGAATATTTTCTGATTAATCGGTTTATTTTTCTTGCAAAGTTTTTTTTATACATAAGTGTAAATTTATGTCTATAAAGCCCCTATTTGCACTTTTTTTATAAAGACTTAAAATATTATTTAAATACTGTTTGTACCTCCAACAACTCCAAAGTAGGGCTGCACGATTTGGACAAAAAGTCATATTGCGATTATTTTGAAAAATATTGCAATTGCTATTTGAACTGCAATTATGATGGTGATGTTTTCCACATGTTCAACTGCAGAAAGGCTGCTGGGGTTTTCACATTTGAGCCCTCTTAAAAAGAACCAAACTGAGACCTTTTTTCAGTTCAACCACGAATAAAGATATAAACAGTGAAACAAAGTCTTCTTCATATTCAAATGTTACCGTCCACCATGTACCGGTTTTGGCCATTTTTTGACAGGGTCTCAGCCCGCTAAACATCATCATTAATTTTAGAAACACAGTCAACCGTGAGGTATTAGGGATGCTCCAATCAGGATTTTAAAATCTGGCACCGATCTCCAATTTTCATCTCACTAATCGATGCTGATCATTTAACTTTTATCAGCAGCTGTCAAATCTGGTTATATGTAAACTTTCTGCTCACTGTCACTGTTAACTAAATTTCCCTGTTTCCCTCTGGATCCCTGTCCCCAACCAAGTCAAGTCAAGTCAAGTCAAGTCAAGTGGTTTTTATTGTCGTTTCAACCATATACAGTTAGTACAGTACACAGCAAAACGAGACAACGTTCCTCCAGGACCATGGTGCTACATAAAACAACAAAGGACCAACATAGGACCACATGAGACAACACAGACTAAATAACATACCTATATAAAATACCTATATATACTTATATACCTATATAAAGTGCATGTGCAAATGTGTGCAAAAAGTACGGGACGGTACAACAAATTTCTGACAATGAACAGGACAACAGACAGTGCAGCGCCGACCAGTACTCAGTAGTAGAGGTCGACCGATATGGGTTTTTTCAGGCCGATGCCGATCTTTTGAAATCCGGGTCGGCCGATGGCCGATTAATGCTGCCGATTTATTTTGGCCGATATGTGCTTGTTTTTAACCTCTTATTTGAACCTTTTATTTGAAATATAAAATGTAACACAAATAATTACTTAAGATAGACAACATTTCTCAACAAATACATTTATTGAACACTTGACCGATCTGCACTTGTACACTTAAATTAAACATGTATAATGTAAAAACATATTGTATAAATAATGTATAACCAATATATTAAATAAACGAAGCAGGTGTTACGAACTGCTCCGAGACACGAAGGTTGAGATCCAAATGCAGCTTTAATTAAGGGGCAATCCAGACACGTAATCCAATATTCAGAGCATCCAAGAGAAGCACAGGCATAACTAGGGATGGGTATCGTTAAGGTTTTAATGGTATTACTATCTTACCGATACTGCTTATCGATCCGGTACTTCAACTGTATTCTTAACGGTTCTTTTTGTTATATATATATATATATATATATATATATATATATATATATATATATTACACAAATATAAACGTTATATAGGCACAGTGATTTAATTTCAGGAAGGTCTACTAACATTACTGTTCAGGTGTGGTCTAAAAAGAAATCTAATAAAGTAATCAATTGTAAAATAACACTGCATAGTTTATCATAGATAGATTAATGCTTATTAATGCAGAAGTTATTCATTCAAGAGCTGTAAGTGATTTTCTCTTTGCCTTTTGTTGTTTGATTCGCAGTAATGACTCAATCGTCACATGTTTAATAGGATGCTTCTCCTTTAAGACCGAGTTCAGATCTAATAGACTCCTGATGCAGCATATTTTCTCCCAACTATTTCCATAAACTGTGTTTAAGTGAATCTCCAAGCCGGTCGTTTTGACATATTTTTGTGTATAGTTGATCGTTTAGACGCGCACATGAAACCCAAAGTAGCCTATACTTTGCGGTCTGTTTCGGAGCGCGCGCCGCCTTAGGAACAAACACCGATCGTGCTGATTCTGACGTTAAGTTTGAGTTTTAGGGAGAAATGTCAGTGCACCGCTGTGAAGGGAAGGAAGTTGTGCTAGACAGAATGCGGCTTATGTATAAATATTCTTTTTATAATCTTTGGAAGGCGAAATCTAAAATAAAATCAGACTAATATCACAGATCTAAACCAGGCTATGTCTGAATGTTTCGTTCTGTCACTCATTTAGCAGGGCTCGTGTTGTGCTCGCTGTGGCTCCGCATGAGAGATCTATCTCTCTCTCTCTGTCTCTCTCTCTCTCTCTCTCTCTCTCTCTCTCTGACTGCGAATAGCTAAATTGCATCACAGACAAATGGTTTCATTTTATTATACATAGAAATGGCTGGCGAGATAAAATAACTTTCTCTTTATAGCAATAACGAATGTATTTTCTTAATTTCTCCAGTACCGACAGCAGAACCGGTAACGTCCGAGCTTACCAAAGCCAGTCCTTCAATAGCCTATAGTGCGTTGGTATCTTTTTATTACTTATTTCTCTGCATTGAGTGACAACCCTCTCAAATATAAGACACACAAACAGAACAAATAAAAGTCTCAGATTCATTGTCTGTAATTGCAAAATTCTTGCTTATTGTAACATGATAGCAACCCTTCTGCTGTGATAATGCAACTTCAACTACGCTATCAATATCCAAAGTAGCCAAACGTCGTGTTTTTTCTTGAAGTTGGCAGTAACATATCAAAAGTTTTTAATTAAATATAAAGAAGTTATACAAATTTAATCCTTACTGTTTTCTCTAAGGAACTTAGCTCCTTCCTTAGGCACTGGATGAGGTCTGCTCACTCTGCTGGAAAATGACTCTAGGGGCAGCATGCGTGGAACACGTGTTCCACAACAACACTAGGCTGCCCACAGATGCGCCTGCCTAATAATCGGCTTGATATACTGGGATATTGGCCGATACCGATTATGTTAAAAAATGCAAAGAAATCGGCCGTACTATGAGATAGTGTTCTATGCACATAGCAGTTATTGAGCCATAGTTGTTGCCTAGTTTTTGCTGTCAAAAATAATGTTGGTTGATTGAATAATTCAGTATAAACAAAATATAATTTTAAAATATAAATGTTACTCTTTATTCTAGGCCTTAAAAACTAGTAGGCTTATACAAACTATTCTTTACTGTATATAAGATAGTCCTAAAGAATGAGGCTTAATGTCAAACTGAAGTTGAACTGATAACCCATTGGTGTAATTATATTTAAAGTGAACATTTTGGTTAGTTTGTCATTTAATTTAATTATTTGTATTCAAATTATATTATAGTAACTAAATATTTGATATAGATTTATTATATGTATGTTCCTTCCTTTTCATTTTGTTGGATGTTGGTAATATTAGTTCCGCTTTCACTTGTTTCCGCGGGGAGTGTAATAAGGGCGACACGCTCTCTCGTGAGGTAAACAAATGACAGGAGAATAAAGAGAAGTTTCTGGACTCTACAGGTGTTACTGTTAATGCTGTTTGCTCAGCAATCATTTAATAAAGATGTTTGAATTATACCCCATCTTGTATTCTGCGTTATTATTATGATATCTGTGCCTTCATAGACTGAGATGCTGCTACCGTAATAATAAAAAAACGGTTCACGCAGGACACGCCAATTTAGTGTAAATAAAGCGTTTAGCACATATAAGCAAACGGAACCGAACTCAGAGCACTTCTGTTACTCTAAGCATGAGAGGGAGTTATGGAGCACAGAACCGCTCTGAAAACACCGTAACAATGACTTAATATAGACTGGACAGAGCAGCGCAAATACACTTTGAAGGGAGCAGAATATATTTAATTAATTAAATCACAGCCTTTGCAATTTAATAATTGCACAAGTTCATACCGCGGTTTTGATTTCATTTCAATTAATTGTGCAGCCCTACTCCAAAGCATTAAAAACCATTGCACTATGTAATGAATATAATGTCTTGGCATTATAAAATATATCTGTAGTATTTTGTACTATGTATACCCCTGACAATTGTTTCTAAAAAAATACAAAATGTCTGACGCAGGTGTAGATTGACAAGTCCTTGTAATAAATGTCCAACTGATTGACAAATTCACTTGTGAAATGGATTGCTGTGAACTGTATGCCAATGATTGACTTATGATCAATAATATGGTAATAAACAATACATTGTATTCTAAAGCTGCTTTTTGTATTGTCTTATTAATGATGAACTCTTCTGCCACAAGAATGTAATGCATTTTAATTATCTGAATATTTTTTATATTTATATATATATATATATATATATATATATATATATATAATATATAAAGATAAGTATGTATAATTATTTCATCATTATATATTGAATTATTGTTATATGAGGGACTTTCTCAGCAAATATTTGTATATACAATTAATCGCGATTAATTAATCGGGACACCATGTAATTAATTAGATTAAAAATTGTAATCGATTGACAGCCCTAATATTTATTTATTACTCACTATATTTTTGACTATTTTGTTTTTATTCTACTCTTTGAGAGCTTTCCAACAACATGTGACACATGGGTATTTGATCAGTTTGGTATTTTTAATGATTTAATGTACAGTGCAATTTTTTTAAATAAATCATGAAAATGGAACACTTCTGATTTGTCTGCAAAGCTTGCAAACGATATCTATTTGTGTTGGCCAAGACTGGAGTTATTAACCCTCTGGGGTCTGAGGATGTTTTGGGCCCTGGAGAAGTTTTGACATGCCTTGACATTTGTGCTTTTTTCAGTTGCTTAAAAACATATTAATGGCTAAAGTCTGATAACACTGTATTCAACACAAACTGGGCTACAATAATATGTGAGCAACATGTGTGTACATGTTTGTATTTTTGAGAAAATAACGTTTATGCATGGTTTTTGAAAAAACTAAAATTTTAAGTCATTGAAATAAGGTCATATAACACATACTAAACATTTGTCCACAAGACTTTTGAGAACTATATGTTGTAGCCTAGAGTTTTTGCTACAAAATGATGTGAAAACCAGTCCCAGCACCATGGGCGGGCATTGGGGGGCCTGGCCCGCCCTGTGAGTCACTAGTGCCCGCCCTGGACGATCCTGTCTCCCTTCATCAACTCTACGTCACGTCTCACATCTCATTTCATCGCGATCTCACAAAGCTCTTTTATTATTTAGCATGCAGAATTCAGCACTGAACAAAAACTCCAACTTTTTGAGCGGTGAGTGGATTTTATCTGAAATGCATCTGATTGGCCATTGCGTTTTAGAAATCAACACATATGTCTGTGATTGGCTACACTGCACAACGCTGCAAAAACACGTTATAATGAGAACATCTAGGCCTACTTATGCTTGCGACTGTAAATCGTTATTTTGTTTAGATGTTCTTATTGCTTTTGTGCAATAGATGAATAACAATGTATTTGTTTTTGGATGTTTTATTTAGTAGGGAATCCCACGAATCGTTTTATTCTCCCGCAACCCATTACCGCCCGCGACCGCACTCGACCATCAGATCTAGTCGTAAATGTTAGTAGTCCCGCGGGAGTCGACCAACCACCAGTCCTTGCTTGTTTGCACTTTTATTTATATTTTTTTATCAATAGGCTACTGTAACTTTCGTTACAAGTTGATAAGTTGTCGTTTTGTATATACATGATGAATAAACTCCTGAATAAAAATAAAAATGTGTTTGGTCTGATTTAAAAAATAATATTTTTAAATGGATTTGATTGGTTTGTCGATAGTGAGCCGGGAATGTTTGTTTGTGTCCTAAGCATAGTAGCGCTTAATAACGATAGCTGTTTTTTTTTAAACAACTATGCTGAGCTATTTCGTGTGACAGTTACCATGGATATACGGCGTTTCTTTAATCAAAGACCACCAAAGTTGGCAGAAGAGAGCAGCGAGGTAAGGGGAGAAGACCCAGGGTGTAGCAGTTCACAAGAGGTCGATCCAACTCCCAACACTGCAGAGGCTACCCATTCCAGCTATACTAGTTGGTCTAACGTTACTTGCCAAAGCCATAGCCTCAAGCAAGGGACGTCACGGCCACAGGTGGGTAAGGGATAAGCCGCTGCTGTGTTAAGCGAGTCATTGAGTCATTTGTTTAAACGATTCGTTCAAACAGCTGATTCATCAAGAATAAAGTAGTCGTTCATGAATGGGTCATTGAATCTTTGACTCAACCGATTCGTTTAAAACACTGAATCATTTAGTAATGAAAACACGGTTGACTGTGAGATGCATTCTGTTTCTGCTGGGATCTTTGTTTTAAAATAGAACAAAAAGTCAATCTAAAATGTAAGTGACTTAATATGAATTACTTGTTTATTGAACTGTCGAAATCAGTGTTACATTTTCAATCGTGATGGTATTCAGCACTTGGTTGTATGGTGTTGCTTCGTGTTATAACTATAAAAACTAACTTACACATTTTGAATTTTTTACCGCAGTATGCTAACTGAGTTTCCTTGTGTGAGCTGCAGTTAGGCCTATTTGTTTCATTGAGAGGCTGCGCGAGCCTAAACAGCACAAATCTTTAGCGTCAGTTATGAATTTGAATAGCGTCAGTACATTATGTAACAGGCTACTATCGATCATTATCATTGTATCATACATATTCAATTCATAATCGGTCATATTATTTAATGTTATTATGCAATTAGGGAATTAGGTTTATCTCAGTTGTGCCCCCCTGAATAAAATATAATGCCCATCCGTGAATTTGTGTCTGGCGCCGGGTCTGGTGAAAACTATCCTGATCACTCATTCATACAAAACAATATAGTAATTAAACCTTTGTAAGACACTTTTAGTGTTGAAAGGTCATATGCGAGGAGGAGTGAATGATCATGAATATTGATTGTAATTCACACCCGAGGAGACAAAAGACCCCTCCCCTGGGCCTATCAATGAGGAATGTGACAGAAAGAGAATGAATGTGAGGAGACTTAATAATCAAAATCAAGTTTTAAGTTAAAAGAAGTAATCTGACTATACATTTTCTTTACATAAAGACTTTACTTAATTTTAGACCTACACTACCATTTAAAAGAAGTCTCTTCTGCTCACCAAGAATGCATTTATTTGATCCAAAAACAGTGATATTCTGAACTCTTTTTACAATTTAAAAGAACAATTTTCAATTGAATATATTGTAAAATGCATTTTGTGATCAAAGCTGAATTTTCAGCATCATTACTGCAGTCTTCAGTGTCACATGATCCTTCAGAAATCATTACAATATGATGATTTTCTAATATGGGCATATTTAAAAGTGCATTTTACTCATTTAACCTGAACACATTTGCAAGCACAAGCTTTGTTGATGATAATGAGGCAGCATAAACACTAGTTAAAATATAATCTAAACATTCATATTATTTTTATATCATATTAAATATCATATTTATATCATACAAAAACAATTTAAATGACGAAAAATGCAGAAACAGCATTTTAATGTAACTAAAACTTGCTTATTAGGACATATTTCAAATGTCAATACTCTGAATCCTGTCTGGAAACAGTCCCACTAGTAAAATATGTACATGTTTATATAAAATAGTATGTCAACTAATGAAAACTAAATGACTTACTCGTCCGAAATTGTATCCTCGGCTGGATCAAGTCTCTCTTCAAAATACAAATGTTCATCGGAGTCCCGCTCTTCTTCTGAGGAAAATGTTAACTCTTCGTCACTATACAGGAGTTTTCTCAGTTGTGTATTGTGCTGTCCTTCAAACGCACAGAAAAGTGAATGGACTTGTATTGATCGTCTCAGCACATTAGCGTATGAATGATGCACTCTGCTGGTGGGTTTGATCACATTAGAGATAATTAGCTGAGCCAGGAGAAACTGTACATCACTTTTGTTTCATACAGATTACATTGCAGGAGAATATTTGTTTTAAATTTCAATTATTTTATTGTATTTATTATTTTATGTTTTGTTGTTATTGTGAGTGTACACAAATAAAAGTAGACCCTTTATAGTCTCTAATGATGTCTTACACTTATCTGTATGACCCAAAATTCCGGAGTATTCTATGTTGTTTCCGCTGTAATGACGAAAATATCCAGCAGGACGCGTCGGCGCGTCTGTCGACCACAGAGGGTTAATATTTTGACTATTATGTTTTTCTCGTTCGGGCCCGCCAGCTCATCCGGCCCATTCGAGCTTAAAATGATATTTTAGTTATAAAGTACATTTTACACTTTACACGGAACGAGTCAAACCAACTTTAACTCTTGACATTTTAAGTCAAATAGCATGACATTTGGTCGCATATGTGTGCGATTACTCACATTGTAGAGGGTTGCGCATAGAGTTAAAGATATATCTTTGGATTGTAAACATTTTTATTGGGATTGTTCAAATGAAGATTGCAATTAATCTGAAAATTTATATTTTGCCCTATAATTCTCAGTTTTCTAACACATGAAAAACTCAAATGCAGAACAAATTTAAGTTTGTAGAAACGTTTAACTTTCAAACAGGTTCTCTTGAATGAGTGTACTGTTGTCTCAGAAGCTGCTGCACTAATGCCACTGTCAGTAAGGTATCATCTCTTTATTTAAACCAATAAGATGTGACCTACTAATAGCACACAAATGACATTACATCACAACTGTCTCTAAGCTTCTAAGCCTTCCCTCAATAGCAGGTGCAGCTGCTGATGACACAATGCAGTTCACATGAGGCTGATAAGTGAATGCATTCATTTAGAAAAGTATTGTCCCACATGTGTGAACTTCCATATTACACATGGTCATAACTTGCTATCTTTTATCACCTGTAATTGAAAACATGGTTAAGTGTAGGCCATCTAATTTACTGCACGAGAACATGCACAGTCCCAAGCCCTTCATTAGCAACTATCCTGCTGGTGCATGAGCTGGGATGTTGATTCATTTCATTATTTATTTTCAGAAAACAGGGCTTCCATTGAATAGACATCAATAAGAATGGTGTAGTTATGGCTAACTGCCAATGCTAACTAGCCATAAATTGACCCCTTTTGGTCTATCCAAAGTACTTTTGTGTGTGTACGGTATGTGGGATATTCCCACTTAATATCTCTTATATCCAGAAAAGCGTTTCATTGACTGATGCTCGCAAGACGACATATTATAAAACAAAATGACAATGCTATCTCTATGCAGGAGTTCAATTGCATAGAGTAAGCATAGGATAATGCAAGGCAAGTTTCTTTAAATAGCACATTTCATACACTTTGGTAATTCAAAGTGTTTGACATAGAAATGGTGAAGAGAAAAGTCCATTTTAAAATCACTTAAAAAAATATAAGAAAAAAAGATATGAGATAAAAAAAAAAGATATTTCAAAATGTATTCAAATCAATAAAAAGGAAAGAAAAATAATACAGAAATAAGCTGATACAGTGCAGCACAGTGCTCATTCAGGGAATTCACAGCTAAACAGATGTGTTTTCATTGTTCTGTGTTCAGTTTGTGTTGTGTTCATGTTTAGTGATGTGTTTTCGATAATGAAAAACCCAATAGCATAGTACAAACAATGCGACTGGAATGCAAGCATTAGTTCTGCAGGTGTACAATTATCAAGAGACCAAGTTGACCTCATGAGTATTCGAAAGTATGTGTGCTTCTAGAACATGTATATTTTGCTTAAGTTAGCATTGACACTGAAACACAAGATTGACAGCATCTAAAACATAATCATTTAACAACTTTAGACATGTATCAGTGTCATTTATTTAAATGGATTGTTCACCCAAAAATACAAATTCTCTCATGATTTACTAACTTGTAATCATTCCAGATGTGTATGACTTACATCAGCAGAACCGAAGTGAAGATTTTTACAAGCACATTTCAGCTCTTTTTGTTCATATAATGCAGGTATACAGGTGCCATCAGACTGCTGGCTGTTTGATGGTCCAAAAGTCATAATCAGGCAGCATAAAATTAATCCACACAACTCCAGTCGATCAATTAATTTTGATAGTTAAAACGTTTTTAGCTTTAAATCGTTACTTCCAGCCAGTGCTGGATTGCTGTTTGAAATGACGTTCATTCCTCTGTTTTACACAACGTGTGAGCTTCTGACTTCTTTTGTTAACATACCTGTAACAGTTTGTGGAAGGAGGAAGCTTAGGCCAACTTGACAAAACATGTAGACATTTATTGTTGCACTTTTCAGTCACACACAATAACACACTGCTTCACACTACGTTATGATTTTCAGCTTCACTACACATAAACTCTGTTGGCTTTTCAGCTCAACACTACACACAGTCAGCTTCAAGCATCTCTCTCTCGTTTGCCACTGTCTCCTCTCCTCAAATACTCCCGCCACCCCTCACTTGAACGTGAGCTGTGGTGTGGCACACAGGTGGACCTCATTCACCACTTATCCTGGCCTCGCTCTGCCCAGACGCCGCTCTCCTGCGTCGACTGCTGGCAGGATGCAATTTTGTTTAAGTTAATAAAGTTTTAATTATCTATTTATTTTTTACACAAACCTATTGATTTGCTTCAGAAGAAATTAATTGATTGACTTGTGCCATGTGGATTACTTTTGCTTTTGCAGCCTAAATATAATGTTTTGACCGTCAAACAGCCAGAAGTCTGAAGGTACCTGTTTACTTACATTATATGAAAAAAAAGAATGAAATGTGCTTATAAAAATGTTCTGGGATGGCTTAAAGGTGAGTAAAATCATGAGAGGATTATCATTTTGGGGTGACTAACCCTTTAACACAATTGATGTATTACCTAATTTGACAATATAAAGGTTTTATTCTGTTTAGTGTCATTTCTGAGGACAACAGTTCAAAACGTTAGTGTGCTGGGTGAGTGGGGCCCAGAGTGATTTTTCTAGCCCTTTTCCTCACTCTGGTGGTGTAAAGTTCTTGGAGGGTAGGAAGGTGAGAACCAGCAATGTGTTTATCAGTCTGGACTATGCTTTGTATTCCTCTGATGTCTCACTTGGTAGCTGAATCAAACTAGACAGTTATAGAAGTGCAGAGGACAGACTCAGTGAATGCTGAGTAGAATTGTATCAGCAGCACCTGTGGCAGGTTGAACTTCCTCAACTGGTGAAGGAAGTACAACCTCTGCTGGGCCTTTTTCACCATGGAATCATGTGGGTCTCCCACCTCAGGTCCTGTGAGATGGTAGTGCCCAAGTACCCGAATGACCCCACTGCTGCCACAGTGTTGTTTAGAATGGTGAGTGGGGTCGATGCTGGGGTGTTCCTCCTAAAGTCCGCAACCATCTCCACTTTTTTGGGCATGTTCAGCTACAGGTTGTTTTGACAGCAACTGACCTCCTTTCAACCTCCTTTCTGTAAGCATCTTGAATGAGGCAGATGACATCTGCAAACTTCAGGTGCTTGACTGAGGGGTCCTTGGCAGTGCAGTCATTTGTATACAGAGACAGAAGGGTAGTGGGGAGAGCACACATCCCTGGGGACACCAGTGCTGATCGTACAGGTGCTGGAAGTGAATTTCCCCAGTCTCACTAACTGCTGCCTGTCTGTCAGAAAGCTGGTGATCCACTGACAGATAGTGGTGGGAACCGAGAGCTGGGTTAATCTATTCCATAGGAGAGCAGGGATGATGGTGTTGAAACATGAAGTAAAGTCCACAAATAGGATCCTTGCATAAGTCATACTGATGTTGCAGTATGTAATGCTGTACCACATTGACTGCAACATCCACAGACCTGTTAGCTTGAAAGGCAAATTGCAGGGGATCCAGAAAGGGTCCAGTGATATCCTTCAGGTGGGCCAACACCAGTCTCTCAAATGACTGCATGACCACGGACATTAGGGTGATGGGTCTGTAGTCATTAAGTCCTGCAATCTAGGGTTTCTTTGGGACAGGGATGATGGTGGAGCATTTGAAGCAGCTAGGAAATTCGCAGTGCTCCAGTGATCTGTGTAAAGATGGGGACAGCTGGTCAGCTGAGGCTTTTAGACAAGTGGATGAAACACCATCTGGGCCCAGTGCTTTCCTTGTCTTCTGTTTCCAGAAGACCCGGCACACATCCTCTTCACAGATCCTAAGTACAGGTTGAGTAGTAGGAGGGGGGAGGAGGGGGTTGCAGGAGGTGTTTGTGAGAAGTGAAGGTCAGAGCGGGTGTACAGTAAAACACATTCAGGTTTTCAGCCAGTTGTTGATTCCCAACAGTGTTTTGGGTTTGGTGTCTTGTAGTTGTTAATGTCCTCCAGGTCTCTCCACACTGATTTGCGTTGTTAGCTGAGACTTGTTTTTCAGCTTCTCAGAGTAGCTTTTTTAGCTGCTCTAATCTCCTTCGTCAGTGTGTTTTTGTCCTGATTAGACAAGATTTTATGCCCACTTCTGTAAGCAGCCTATTTGGCCTGACGGAGCTGCTTGAGTATTGCTGCAAACCATGGTTTGTCATTGCTGTATTTTACGTACATGTCCTCACAGAAACTTATATATGATGTCACAGTATCTGTGATCTCGTCCAGGCTGGTGGCTGCAGCTTCAAAAACTCTCCAATTAGTGCAGTCAAAACAGGCTTGTGGTTCCAGCTCTGCTTCATTGGTCCATTTCTTTACAGTCTTAACTTCAGGTTTAGCTGATTTTATTTTCTGCCTGTTGGTTGGAAGAAGATGAACCAGACAGTGAACCAGAGAGTGACCAAAGTTGCTCTAGGGACAGAGCGATGTGCATCCTGTTACATGTAGTCTAACAGTGATCCAGTATATTTCTGTCTCTGGTTGGGCATGTAATGTGCTGTTTGTATTTGAGCAGTTCTAGTATGAGGTTTGCTTTGTTAAAATCCCCAAGAATAATAATAAGTGAATCCGGTTGTTGTTGCTCTGTGTCTGTGATGTGATCAGCCAGCTGTTGCAGCGCGTCGTTCACGCACGCTTGTGGAGGAATGTAAACACACACAAGAATAAATGAGGAAAACTCCTGCAGTGAGTCAAAAGGCTTACAGTTGAGGAATAGCTTTTCTAAATTAGGGCAGCACATCTTCTTCAAGACTGTTACATCTGTACACCAACTTGCATTGATTAAGCATGTTCCACTGCCTCTCATTTTCTACGATAACTCCACTGCAATGCGATCTGCTCTGAACAGCTGAAAGCCTGGCAGATGTAACGTGCTGTCCGGAATGGTTTCACTCAGCCAGGTCTCCTGTATAGCACCGCAGCTTCTCTGATTAAAATGTCCAACAAAACATCTGAATAATCAAATACTGCCAATACTGTTTGCTGCCAATTATTTAAAAGTTCATCTGTGGTGAAACTGATCGAAAAGAGATTACTAAACACAGGATAAACAAACAAAAACAGCTAAATAACTGGAGAGCTCCACACCGTGGCGACTATCCGTGGCACCATCTTAGATCGATGCAACAGGGATGCAACAGGTTTCAAAGGATTTCATCACTTTAACCAAGACTAAACTTGATCATTAACTGTGTTCATCTCCCTGGGTGCCATCATGTTCGCTTAATGTCAAAATCAAAGTTCGCAGAGTTTCCATGTTGGAAATGCGAATTCAAGTGGCATTCTATTGTTATTTTTCAAGTAGGAATTTGAACATTTTGAATTTTCTGATTTGACTGGAATGCAGCATTGAAAGCAAAATTAATTCATTACTCTTTATAAATGCAACATTTTTTACAGACTGGCAAACAAAGAAATTATTTGTAAAGAGTGGATACCCAGATTATATGTCATTTGGTGTAAGATAATGTGACATTTAATGAAATGGAAAACACATTTTCCATTATCATGACTCCATTAATATATGGTAATCAGGTCAACACAGATGTCTCCAGCTGTTTGCTATAATGGAGTTATCAATCGAGTGCTCGATGAGGAGTCTCTACAGACCTGACATGATCATTTTCATCTCACAGAATGCAGATTCCCAGCTGGGTCACATCATGAGCCATTATAACAAGGACATTCAAAGGATTAGAACGACCAGAAAATGTGTCTTCTTATGCAAGACCAAATAAGTCTTTCCCCAGAAGGATAATCAAGGAGAACGGCTCTTTAAAGGAGATCAGGAGGTGTTTATTTGTGATGATGGTTTATAACAGTGTGTGACTGCATTCAGGAATAATGAGGTGGTCACACTACAATCTGTGTTCCATTCTCTTCCATTTATGGCTGTTTCTTCGAATATGGGCACTTTTGACCTTGTAGACTTTAAGAAAATAAACTCTCTTAAAACACAATTTTCACACAAATTAAATGATTACTAGTGAGGCCAATAGTGGACATACATGCAGAGAAGAATTCTGACACTTTTGTGACATATCCATCACATCTAAAAAATTTTATTGTGTTTAACCTTCCTGGGCTGTTCTGTAATTTTTGACCAATTTCATTTTAGTTTTTAATCAAAATTTCCTCAATCTGAGTGGTACAAGGGTTTGTCATTTTTCCTAGACTTGCAATCTGAACATTTCTTTATGTATATATATAAATTGAGCTTGATTTGATGAGTCTAAATGTTCTGGAAATAAATCCTTACACCTTTGTTGTTCCCTGTTTAAATTGACAGACTGTAGGAGATACTTTGAAGAGAGCAAATTTTTGTATTTATTTGTTGAATCCTGGATAAAGACAGACCTACCGTGAGCTATGAGGTTGTTAATTGATGGTATATGCTTCTGTTGAAGGCACCAGTCCGCATAATCGTGTTTAATAGCAGAATTCATTCCTGGTGAAGGACTACACTACCCATGATCCTGAAGAGAAAGATCCACCAATGAGAGAAGAGCTCTGCAGCTCCACCCACTCCTATGATGCACTGTCAATAACACAATTGGGTCGCTCTCCCTACACTCTCAAACTACTTGTATATGTGTACTGTATATATCTGAATATTTTGCAATATTATTCAAATAGATTGTTTCTATGCTTATTGTTATGAAGAATGCAGGAGGAGACAGACAAGGGGCTGGATTGCGGTTTTATTTTATAAATGAAAGTGAATACAAAATAAAAAGGAACAAAAGAAAACATCCAGGGGGGGACAAAACTGAAACAAAAACACGAGCACAATGGAGGAACACGGAACTAGGGAAACACACGGCTGGAACGAAGACAGGCAAGGTAGGCAAAACATAGGAGCGTAAACATTCAAACAACTACCAACAAGCATCAACGAACGACAAGGGATAAAGGAACAAACAGGGTTTAAATACACAGACACACTAATGACTAAACGATATACAGGTGAGAACAATGAAGTGCATGGGCAATGATGAAGGCAGGGAACTATGGGAAATGTAGTGCATGACAATAGACAAGTGAAACACGGGCCAGACAACGGGATCGTGACATAACCCCCCTCAAAAGGATCGGATTCCAGACGATCCAAAAGAAACCCAAAAAAACAAAATCGTCCAAGTAGTGAAGGGGGGGCTAGCAGACAAAAGAAGGTACACAAGGGGCAAACAGACAGATCAAGGGAGCACAAGGGGCAAACAGACAGTCCAAGGGGGCACAAGGGGCAGACAGGCAGTCCAAGGGGGCACAGAGGGCAAGAAGGCAGTCCAAGGTGAGCACACAGGGCAGACAGGAAGACCAGGGGGCACAGACGGCAAGAAGGCAGTCCAAGGGGGCACAGAGGGCAAGAGGGCAGTCCAAGGGACAGGTTCAGGAGGCCTGGGAGGCGGCCACAAGACAGGGATAGGTTTAGGAGGCCTGGGAGGCGGCCACAGGGCAGGGACAGGTTCAGGAGGCCTGGGAGGCGGCCACCGGACAGGGACAGGTTCAGGAGGTGGAGCTGAGGGAGGCTCTGGAGACGAAGCTGAGGGAGGCTCAGGAGGCGGAGCTGAGGGAGGCTCAGGAGGCAGAGCTGAGGGAGGCTCAGGAGGCAGAGCTGTGGGAGGCAGAACCATGGAAAGCTCTGGAGGCTCAGGGGCGGTGCCGTGGGAGGCTCAGGAGGCAGAGCTGAGGGAGGCTCAGGAGGCAGAGCAGAGTTAGGCTCAGGAGGCGGAGCCGAGGGAGACTCGGGAGGCGGAGCCGAGGAAGGCTCGGGAGGCTCAGGAGGTGGAACCATGGAAAGCTCTGGAAGCTCAGGAGGCAGAGCCGAGGGAGGCTCAGGAGGCGGAGCCGTGGGGAGGTCTGGAGGCTCAGAAGGCAGAGCCAAGGGAGGCTCAGGAGGCAGAGCTGTGGAAGGTGGTGCCATAGGAGGCTCTAGAGGCGGAGCCCTAGAAGGCTCTGGAGGCTCGAGAAGCGGAGCCATAGGAGGCTCGAGAGGCGGAGCCCTGGGAGGCTCGAGGGGCAGAGCCATGGGAGGCTCGAGGGGCGGAGCCCTGGGAGGCTCGAGAGGTGGAGCCCTGGGAGGCTCGAGGTGCGCTGGCTCTTGGACGGTCGAGGCTACTGGCGCTGGCTCTTGGATGGTCGAGGCTACAGGCGCTGGCTCTTGGACGGTCGAGGCTACAGGCGCTGGCTCTGGGACGGTCGAGGCAACAGGCGCTGGCTCAATGACGTTCGAGGCTACAGGCGCTGGCTCACTGACGTTCGAGGCTACAGGCGCTGGCTCACTGACGTTCGAGACTACAGGCGCTGGCTGCTTGGCAGAGGTAGACAGAGGCTGGAGGGCAGAGGCCTTTCCTTTTATCCTCCTCCTCCGGGCAGACGAGGCTGGCAACGCTGAATCGCTTTCCATGGCTGGCGTGGGCTCTGGCTCGCAGACCGTGGCAGGCGTGGGCTCTGGCTCGCAAACAGTGGCAGGCGTGGGCTCTGGCTCGCAGACCGTGGCAGGCGTGGGCACTGGCTCGCAGACCGTGGCAGGTGTGGGCTCTGGCTCGCAGACCGTGACTGGCGTGAGCTGGGAAGCTGAAGCCTTTCTTCTCCTCCTCCTCCGAGCGGACGAAGTTGGCAGCACTGGCTCGTTAATCAAGGTAGGCCTGGGGGTTGGCTTGCTGGCAGGTGGGGCAGGCGAAACAGGATGAGCCATGGACGACTGGAGGATCCTCCTCCACAACATCCACTGTGAAAGGCGACCCGCATGCCAGCAGCGTCTCCTCCACAAAATTGTGGAGCGTCCAGTCGCGCGTCGCCGGTGGCAACCGCTCCCTGAGCGAACTGTTCAGGTTGCCGCGAAAGAAAACCACCAGGGAGGAGTCTGGAAAGTCCGCGACACTCGCCAGATGAAGGAAATCGCGGATATGGTCTTCAACCAGACGGTCCTCTTGTTTGAGGCTGAGGAGTTTAAAGTTTGTACTGTTGTACTGCTAGATCCATTTGTGGTCGTTCGTTCTGTTATGAAGAATGCAGGAGGAGACAGACAAGGGGCTGGATCTACGTGCACTTTTATTTTATAAATTAAAGTGAATACAAAATAAACAGGAACAAAAGAAAACATCCATGGGGGGACAAAACTGAAACAAAAACACGAGCACAACGGAGGAACACGGAACTAGGGAAACACACGGCTGGAATGAAGACAGGCAAGGTAGGCAAAACATAGGAGCGTAAACATTCAAACAACTACCAACAAGCATCAACGAACGACAAGGGATAGAGAAACAAACAGGGTTTAAATACAAAGACACACTAATGACTAAACGATATACAGGTGATAACAATGAAGTGCATGGGCAGTGATGAAGGCAGGGAACTATGGGAAATGTAGTGCATGACAATAGACAAGTGAAACACGGGCCAGACAACAGGGGATCGTGACACTTATATGGTTTTATACATGTCCATCATTTTGAATTCAATTGCATAATTCTTAATGCTTCTTGGAATTGTAGTTCATTCCCTCATTAAATACATTAAGTACACAGTCTTCTACCTTAGTCTTATCATCTGGTAATTGCACACTGTAAATGTCAATACGGTAGACAGACCTGTACCAATGAGTCTCTCACATTGTTTGTCAGATCACTCACTTATGAGGTTGCATGATGGTTAGTAAATGGGGACCTGCTTAGGCGTGAAGGCAGCTCACTAGGTTTTAGAACAGTGCTAATGTGTGAGTTTACAATAACCTGAGCAGATGTCAAAAAGTTATGAAAACTGTGACATTTCTTTTCGTTTTGTTAAAGCATAATTTTGCTGAGGAGCAGATGTTCATGTGACCATTTCTCAAACTGTCCCATAAAACATTACTCGTATGTGGGCTGCAAAACAGTGTCAGATTTTGCGCCAGCTATGACATAACAAATAAAACGTCCTCTCGCTTTAAATGTGCTAAAGCCTGTACAGATGTGGAGACACATATCATCAGTGAGGAAAAACAATTCCAATATCAGGATTCCAAAGTTATAATAGCAGAGGCTTGAGGCAATGGCAATCTGTTATATAAGCCTACAAATATTATATCAGTGCGCTTCTAAAAGAGTAAAGAGTCTTTTTTATTTACAACCCACTTTCACTTTGGGAAAACCTTTTGTTTTTCACCATCCCATAAAAAGTTGTCAAGTGACAATAAGTCAAGACATTTCCCTGAAGTTCTGATATCATTCATAATATCAAAAGACATTGGAGCATCTGTGTCTTGGTTGATTACTAATGTTCTTGGCATGTTTGATTTGGCAAGTGTGCTGTGATGTTTTACCCATCTGTCTTACATTACAGTAATTGCTGCCTCTTACAACCCAAATAGTCTGAAGTATTCACTGATGCATTACAGACAACCTCCCAGAAATGAAAAGGTAATTAAAGTGTTGCTTTGTGGTCGAGGTGCCATTCATCTCAGAGGATTTTTAAACAGAGCTGGACACTGAGCCGTAGGGCAGAAAGCATTCACATGTTACCCAATGAGAAAAGCAGTACAGATGTGTTGGCATGCACATGTTGTGAAATGAGGGTTATACAAGGTAACAGAAATTGTTGCATATCCATAGTTATAAAAGGTTGTGACTCAGATCCAAGTTTTATAAGCACTTTGCAACTTCCTCTGAACTTTATCTAAACAAGTCTAACTTTCCCAGAACTTATCTCTTTCATTTTGTTTTGTTATAGGCATACTTGTTTCATTTACAGTTTTCAAACTGTAACAGTTTTCAAACAGTTTTTTAACTGTTTGGAAGACATTAAATCATGGATGGCAGAAAATTACCTTCAGTTGAATACTAAGAAAACAGAGATGATTTTGTTTGGATCGTCCCCCACATCAAAACACTGGAGTAATGCCCTTGGCCCTTGGTCATCAAATTTGCAGAATATGGTCAGACATATAGGTGTCATTTTTGATAGTTCTCTTAATTTTAATAAACAAGTTAGCTCTGTTGTTAAAGGTAGTTTCTATCAGCTTAGAACAGTAGCTAAGCTGAAGCATTTTTAATCCAAGAAAGATCTTGAAACACTCATTCATGCTTTTGTTTCCTCACGCTTAGACTACTGTAATTCTCTGTATACAGGTCTAACCAAACATAATTTAAATAGACTTCAGTTAGTCCAGAATGCGGCTGCAAGACTTCTCACAGGCACTAAAAAGTATGAGCACATAACCCCAGTTTTAGCTGAGCTCCACTGGTTACCAGTGAAATTGAGAATTGATTTTAAAATTGTACTTTTCGTTTTTAAAGCTCTACAAGGTCAAGCCTCTTTGTATATTTCTGAGCTTTTGACTACTTACTCTGCCGTCAGATCACTGAGGTCTACAACCCAACAGCTACTTGCTATCCCCAAGACATGTCTTAAAACCAGAGGGGACAGAGCTTTTTCTGTAATAGCTCCTAAACTCTGGAACTCCCTCCCACTTCATATTAAGTCCTGTAATACAATTGGTAGTTTCAAGACAAATCTGAAAACACACTTTTATTCTCTTGCCTTTAATTCTTTTTATTTTTTTTTATTTTTTTTGAACGTATTTAAGGAGTCCTGTACTCATTTTTATGAATTTGTCAAGGCATATTGTTTTTGCCTTTCCTGTTTTAACCTGTGAAGCACTTTGGGTCAACTGTTGTTCGGTTAAATGTGCTATACAAATAAAATGACTTGACTTGACTTGATTTAATAATCCTTATTTTTGCATGGCTCTCTGAAATATTTGTATGAGTGCCAAAAAGTCGATTTCCTGCATACAGTAGCTGAGCTAGTTGCATGTCTCATATCACTCCCCGTTCTCAATCTTTTTGACATAACAGAAAACATTACAGTTTTATCTTCTTACAGGTTTTTCCAGTTCATTTGAACATGGTGCTGAGGTGTGACATATGACATTTTTTCATTTGTCTCTCAATTAATATGAGGTCATAAATGCTGCATGCGTAATAATATAATTATATACTCATTACCCTTAAACTCTGGCTCATTTTTGGGCTGCCGTATGCAATTTTTCACACATATATTTAAAAGCTCCCCATTCACACATACTGTAAACTAACTGTAAAACATTGGTCTCGCGTTTCAGAGAACCCCCCAAATAAAATAAAAAGACTCCAATTATTCATAAATAATATTTTATGTGTTTATAATCTTATGATAAACAGAATTGTTTTTTGGTTCTGTTCACTCTACCTCACTTTGAAAAGTCTCATTTTATTCCACTAGATGGCAAAAAAGAATGACGTATTATTTCTCTCTCACATTCCATCACAATATACAGATGTGAACTGTAGGTGATGCTCTAACGCATTTTAGCCCTCACAGATGTGCTCGTCCATAGACATTCAGACTAGTTTTCAGTTCAAGCACCCTCATTATTTCTTTGAATATCTCGGCCTCTGAGTGGACTACAAGCTCAATCTAGATGTCATTTGATTGTTGTTTGGCATTGTTTGGCATTATTTTCCTGCTGGATGGCGTATTTTGTTCTGGACATCTAAGATATAACATTGGATTATTCAGCCAAGCAAGCTCACAGACAAGCAAACAATGGCTTATTTTTTTATAAAACTGGTAAAAGCAGATATAAAGTTTTATTCTATGTGGGGCTTACAGCATTAGTGATCTGTGCATAAAAGAGATATTTATATTTGATGATTTACAGAAATCATACAACCCCAATTCCAAAAACATTGAAAAATATGGTAAAATGCTAATAAAAACAAAAAGTAGTGATTTGTAAATTATATTCACCCTATAATTATGTTGAATGCACCACAACTACACATTATATGATTTATCTCTCTTTTTTTTTTAACTTTTTTTTACGTACAATCATTTCAAATCAGATGAATGCAACACGCTCCAAAAAAGTTGACAGGGGCAATTTAAGACTAATAACAATTTTATGAGTTGAAATAACAAGGCGATGTGAAACCGATGTTAACCAGGTGAGGCAATTGTGTCATAGTATATAAAGGACCCTCCAAAAACAGCCGAGTCCTTCAAGAGCAAAGATCATTCAAGACTAGGGTTGCAACGGTATGAGATTTTCACGGTACGATATCCGTCTCAGAAAATATTACAGTATCATGGTATATGGTATTACACAATTATTATTATCAGTTACAATGACCCTTAAATGAGTGAAAACAGAAGGGTTTTATTTATATTTTTATTTATAAAAATAAATAAATTGATGTATAAAAAAGCTAACAGAATTATAAACATGATAAAAAATAGCATGTAACTAGAACATGTTATATAACTAAAGCATGTTAGTTTACATGTTAAATGAACTACTAAATGAAAAATAACATCAGCTGAGTGAGCTTTTAAAGTAATGTGCTAATGATTATTAATAATGATCATATACTGTAGACTGCTCCTGTCTGTATCTTTAACTCAGTGATTCTCTACTGGTTTTGCTTCAGGACAGAAGTCATAGATTAAACATAACCTGTATTTAATGTATCCTGGGTCGCATTTCCTTTTATGTTGTATAGTTTTGTTCATGGTTTTCCAGTACAAGGACATGCATCAAGTGACATTATTTTTGTTGTTGTCGTCAACAACAAAATCTACAGGAAGTTTCTCTCCCCCTTTTAAAAATTAAAGAGTATATTTACTTGTATGAGCCCATTATTCTCCCGTTTGTTACCTAATATTACATTTTTATACACATATTACACAGAAGGAAAGGGTCCTCATTATCATGGTTAGGTCAGTGTGCTAGTCTTAAATAATAGTAATAATAATAATACATTTATGAAAAATAAATACTAGCTGAAACACATCTTGAAAGTTTAACTAAAACTGCCACTGTTGATATAAAATGAGGTCTAATAGATTCTAACTTTAGATTATTTCATATGAAACATAATATAACAGTTACTTTTACTCATGTGAAATCGTGTAACAGGTTTGTAAAGGTGATGATTATTGTATTTTTTGGCGCATTGCACAGTGTTACTCTTTTGCTCCTCAGTGCTGTTTGGCATGTCAGGTCTGTTACTATTTGAGAGGTTTGACTTGACTTCCTCCGTCACGCTTTAAACTAGAATTGAAATTGTTCACATCAGTTTTGAGGTCTGCGCTCCGCAATATCAAGGGAAGCCTGGTTGTTTTTCAGTAATATTGTGAACTCTTTTTACAATTTAAAAGAACAGTTTTCTATTTGAATATATTGTAAAATGCAATTTGTGATCAAAGCTGAATTTTCAGCATCATTACTGCAGTCTTCAGTGTCACATGATCCTTCAGAAATCATTATATTTTATTAATATGGGCATATTTAAAGTGCATTTTACTCATTTAACCTGAACAGATATTTGCAAGCACAAGCTTTGTTGATGATAATGAGGCAGCATAAACACTAGTTGAAATATAATCTAAACATTCATATTATTTTTATATCATATCATATTTTTATTACACAGCATACAATTTAAATACCTGCTTTAGCCGAAACAGCATTTAAATGTAACTAAAACTTACTTATTAGGAGTCATATTTCAAATGTCAATACTCTGAATCCTGGCTGGCAAGTCTGGAAACAGTCCCACTAGTAAAATATGTACATGTTTATATAAAATAGCATGTCAACTAATGAAAATTAAATGACTTACTCGTCTGAAATTGTATCCTCGGCTGGATCAAGTCTCTCTTCAAAATACAAATGTTCATCGGAGTCCCGCTCTTCTTCTGAGGAAAATGTTAACTCTTCGTCACTATACAGGAGTTTTCTCAGTTGTGTATTGTGCTGTCCTTCAAACGCACAGAAAAGTGAATGGACTTGTATTGATCGTCTCAGCACATTAGCGTATGAATGATGCACTCTGCTGGTGGGTTTGATCACATTATCTATAATTAGCTGAGTTAGGAGAAACTGTACATCACTTTTGTTTCATACAGATTACATTGCAGGAGAATATTTTTTTTTTAATTTGAATTGTTTTATTTAAAAGTAGACATTTTTTATTGTTATTGTGAGTGTACACAAATAAAAGTAGACCCTTTATAGTCTCTAATGATGTCTTACACTTATCTGTATGACCCAAAATTCCGGAGTATTCTATGTTGTTTCCGCTGCAATGATGAAAATATCCAGCAGGATGCGCCGGCGCATCCGTCGACCCACAAAACTCCAGCATAACATACACTCTTTTTAAATGCCAATATAACAGAATATTCTCATCTTGTACAAAAACACATAAAATAACACTTAATTTCAACATTTGTTCTCCCTATCAAGTCCCATGCACAGCATGCTGGGAAATGGAAATGCCCTGCCCAGTTTCATCAATGCTACATTAACGACACAAAAAGTAATCATGTAGTCCCAACTCAAATGTATTAAGTAAACTTCCATTTTACACATTAACATTTACTCATTTTTATATTCCCTGAAAATATAAACTTTTATAAATTTGAGACAATATTTTTAACATTGCAAAGATGCAACACTTTTTCTCTATTCACACATTGGATCATCAATATAAATAATTTTTAGTTTTAAATAGACACAATCTAATCAGTTTAAAGTCACTGATTGTAATAAATAATTTTTCATATACTTTACATTTGTATGTTAAATTGAGAACTTTCCAAAACAAACTGTATAAACAGTGGCTTCCTACAAACACTTTTAAGGAGGATCATTTTTTGTACATCAATATCAAGGCTTGGGTCTCTGAGGGTTGAAATGGTTTGGGATGGAGTTTAGCATGTCACACTGCAGGACATGTCAACTTTACAAAAGTATTTCATGTCAGCTGTCCATAGACCTCTGATGTGACTGTTTTTGTTGGACGTGTTCTTCAGGTCATGAGGAGAATCCCAACAGTCTTCGTAATAGATATAACTTCATCGCTGATGTTGTGGAGAAGATCGCTCCAGCCGTGGTTCACATCGAACTGTTCCGCAAGTATGACTTCCATTCTACTGAATCACACTCTTTATCACTCACTGACTTGTGATGTTTATCTTAATACAATTATTCTGTGTCATTTGACCCTTTTATCTGACATCTTTATAAGTCAACCCTGGACAAAAGTAGATACGTTTTGTCTTTTGATAAGCTGCATTCCTCAATTATCAATATCAGATGGCGCCTGTGGCATGTAAGCGTGATTCTAATCATGTTGGCTCTGGAACAACATTCTTACAACCAGTCAGAGGCAAAGTTAGGAGTAATATACTGCCATACTACTGGACTTTCTGTATATGTATGGAATACCCGGATGACCTTCTACAGTATATTTACCAAAATGAGCAGCGTACACAGTGAGCATTATTTTATAGAGATGGCCAGCAACATATCTCAACATACAGTGGTAAGAAAAAGTATGTGAACCCTTTTTGACCCTTTGTGAACCCTTTTGGTTTTCTGCATTAATTGGTCATCAAATGTGATCTCATCTTCATTAAAGTCACAAGTATAGACAAACAATTATAATCTTTCATGTCTCTATTGAACACATCCCATTAAACATTAACAGTGCTGTGGAAAAAGTAATTGAACCCTTCGATTTAATAACTGCTCGATCCTCCTTTGGCATCAATAACCTCAACCAAGTGTTTCCGGTATCTGCGGATTAAATCTGCACAACGTTCAGAAGGAATTTTGGATCATTCTTCCTTTCAGAACTGCTTCAGGTCAGACATATTCTTAGGATGTCTGGTGTGAACAGCTCTCTTGAGGTCATTCCACAGCATCTCTATTGGGTTAAGGTCTGGACTCTGACTGGGACCCTCCAAAAGGTGGATTTTCTTTTTTGAAGTCATTCTGTAGTGGATTTACTTTGATGTTTATGGTCATTGTCCTTCTACATCACCCAACTTCTAATAAGCTTCAGCTGGCACACTGCCTCCTTGATATTATGATGACGATGGCAAGCGGTCCAGGCCTCAAATAACTGAGGCAGTGGTGGCTCAGTGGTTGAGGCTCAGGGTTACTGACCAGAAGGTTGGGGGTTCAAGCCCCAGCACCACCAAGATGCCACTGTTGGGCCCTTGAGCAAGGCACTTAACTCCAGGTTGCTCCGGGGGGAGGGTAAAGTAAGTAAGTAAAGTAAAGTTTATTTATAAAGTGCTTTTCACAGATAAAATCACAAAGTGCTGTACAGGAGGATAAGTAAAATCAAACAGTATAAAATGTGTATACATATGTAAGATTAAAGTGACAATAGTGAAAACCCATTAACCAAAAGCCTTCTTAAATAAACATGTTTTCAGAGCCTTTTTAAAAGAGGCAACAGTGTCTGCCAGATGCATGGACAGGGGCAGGGCGTTCCACAGTCTGGGAGCTACAGACTGAAATGACATGTCCCCTCGGGTCTTATAACGAGTCTTAGGGACTGCAAGCAAGTTCTGGGCAGAGGACCTTATTATGTCCCTGTAATAAGTGCACTGTAAGTCGCTTTGGATGAAAGTGTCTGCCAAATGCATTAATGTAAATGTAAATAATGATGCTCCCTACACTGTACTTCACCATTGGGATTATGTTTTATTGGTATGTGGTGCCCTATTTATGCCATACGTAGTGCTGTGTGTTCTTCCCAAACAGTTCAACCTTTGTTTCATCAGTCCACAAAAAATTTTCCCAGCAGCGTTGTGGAGTGTCAAGATGGTCTTTGACAGGGGTTCTGGGTTTCTCAGCGAGTATTGACGCTGACTATCACACCTGGAGTCGCGAGATCGAATCCAGGGTGCACTGAGTGACTCCAAACAGGTCTCCTAAGCAACCAAATTGGCCCAGTTGCTAGGGAGGGTGGAGTCACATGGGGTAACCTCCTCGTGGGCACTATGATGTGGTTCTCGCTCTCAGTGGGGCGCGTGGTGAGTTGTGCGTGGATGCGCAGAGAATAACGTGAAGCCTCCACATGCGCTACGTCTCAGCGGTAACGTGCTCAACAAGCCACGTGATAAGATGCACGGATTGAAGGTCTCAGACGTGGAGGCAACTGAGATTCGTCCTCCGCCACCCAGATTGAGACGAGTCACTACTCCACCATGAGGACTTAAGAGCACATTGGAATTGGGCATTCCAAATTAGGGTGAAAAGGAGAGCAAATGAAAAGCAGACACACACCCCACTGAGAACGAGAACCACCTTACAGCAGCCACTAGGAAGGTAATCCATTCCAGCTTTTTGTAAAGGAACAATTCTTGATCGTAGGTCTTCTGAGATCTCTTTTTTGTGAGGCATGGTCCACGTCAGCAGATGCTTCTTGTGAATCGCAAACTCAAAACGTTTGAGTACTTTTTATTAGTCAAAGTAGCTCTAACCCACACCTCCAATCTTGTTTCATTAATTGGATGCCAGGTTTGCCAACTCCTGACTCTTATTAGCTTTTGTTGATGTCATTAGCCTAGGGGTTCACATACTTTTTCCAAACTTCACTGTGAATGTTTGAATTATGTATTCAATATGAACAAGAACAGTACAATAATTTGTGTGTTATTAGTTTAAACCGATTGTGTTTGGAATAGGTGTAAATTAAATGTAGGTCAAACCACATTTTAAGAGAAATGTATAAATCCAGGTTAAATCAAAGGGTTCACATACTTTTTCCAACCTAACCTGTGTTTCTCCCCAACACTGCCACTTACATACAGTATATATGATGTGAAAGTGAACAGACAAAGACAAGAAGACAAAAATGTCTTCGTGTCTTTAGTAGTTATCTTCTTTCTTTTCTCAGGATGGTCTTCTCCAAGCGCGAGGTGGCAGTGGCCAGTGGCTCTGGTTTCGTGGTGTCTGAAGATGGTCTGATTGTAACCAATGCTCATGTGGTGGCCAATAAACACCGGGTGAAGGTTGAGCTGAAGTCCGGCGCCACCTATGATGCCAAGATCAAAGACGTGGATGAGAAAGCTGATATTGCGCTCATCAAGATTGATGCTCCAGTGAGTAACTGCTGATTCCCACTCAAATATCAGAGTATATGAGAAATCTGATAACACATATAAAAGGAGATCCTTGCTCTGCTACAAACCTTAGTGAGCTGCCTTTTTGGCAGTATTTTAAGTCAAGTCAAGTCAATTTTATTTGTATAGTGCCTTTCACAACACACATCGTTTCAAAGCAGCTTTACAGAATATCAGCATTAACAGACGATAAAACTGTAATGTCTATAAAGTCGATTAATCATCATTGTGTAATTTTGATAAAATACGATTTTTAATAGTGTTTAAAAATAATTAAATGATAATTGTATTAATAACCCCAGTGAGCAAGCTGTAGGCGACTGTGGCAAGGAACACAAAATTCCATAAAATGTGGATTAATGGAGAAAAATAACCTTGGGAGAAACCAGACTCACTGTGGGGGCCAGTTCCCCTCTGGCTAACATCATGAATATAATGTAAATATTACTTATGTATAGTTAAAGTCATGGTTTAAAATTATTAAACTATGTGTTAAGGGTCAGTGATTAAACATCGATTGTGTTTGAACTGTAAGATTAATGACCACAGGCTTTGAAGTCCATCTAGATTAATTGCAGAAGTTCACATAGATGCAATTGTCCTTGTTAATTGGCTGATGAAGGCTTTTGTTGGCAATAGTTAGTCTAAGCATTTCATTTCAAGATCGTAGTCCATAAATAGACCGAGGTGATGCAGGTTGGAGTTGGCATCATTTCATCCTCTGAAGTCCGTCATAATAGATTGAAGTGATGTTTGGCTGGCACCGGCTGCATTTAGTCATCATCATTCTGCAACATGTAGCAGTGGAGTCCAACACGAAGCAAGAATGGTGCTGGATCCAGCCGGTTCTGGCGACCTCAGGATAGAAGTCCCGAGGTTGAGACAGGGAAACAAATAAAAAGACGTAAGCGTAGATGCCATTTCATTTATTGCAGAGTTAGAGATCATGCTCAATGTTTCTGGTTTCTGGTTCCAGCAGACCCAACTAAAGCAGCCTAATTGTGGGTTGGAGGATAAATTAGGTGTATGCCTGGCTAAATAGATGAGTCTTTAGTCTAGACTTAAACTGAGAGAGTGTGTCTGCATCTCGAACAGTGTTTGGGAGACTATTCCATTGTTTAGGAGCCAAATATGAAAAGGATCTTCCTCCTTTAGTGGATTTTGATATTCTAGGATCTATTAATAGGCCAGAATTTTGCGATCTTAATGAACGTGTTGGAATATAGCGTGGTAGAAGATCACTTAAGTACTGTGGAGCTAGACCATTCAAAGCTTTGTACGTAGTTAACAGAATTTTAAAATCAATACGGAATTTAACAGGTAGCCAATGTAACGATGATAAAATGGGGCTAATATGATCATATTTCTTGGTTCTCGTCAGCACTCTGGCTGCTGCATTTTGAACCAATTGAAGTTTATTTATTGATCTTGCTGGACATCCTCCCAGTAATGCATTACAATAATCTAGTCTTGAGGTCATGAACGCATGAATTAGTTTTTCGGCATCAGCAACCGAGAGCATATGCCTTAATTTAGCAATATTTCTTAGGTGGAAGAATGCTGTTCTACAAACATTTGTAATTTGATTTTCAAAGGACAGATTGGTATCAAATATAACACCTAAGTTCTTCGCTGTTGAAGATGATGTAACAGTACATCCATCTAGAGTCAAATTATATTTTAGTGGCTTATTTTTAGAGTTTTTTGGTCCAATAATTAGAACCTCTGTTTTGTAGAAGAATTGAGTAGAAGGAAATTTCTGGCCATCCAATCTTTTATTTCATTAATACACTCTGCTAATTTTGAGAATTGTGAAATCTCATCAGGTTTTGAAGAAATATAAAGTTGTGTATCGTCAGCATAGCAGTGGAAACTTATTCCACGATTTCTGATAATATCTCCCAGGGCATATACATGGAGAAAAGCAGAGGCCCTAAAACTGATCCCTGTGGCACTCCATATTTTACTTTTGTTTGGTTTGACAATTCCTCATTTACATAGACAAAGTGGTAGCTGTCTGCTAAATATGACCTAAACCATGCTAATGCCACTCCACATATTCCAACATAATTCTCTAGCCTATTCAAGAGAATGTCGTGATCTATCGTGTCGAATGCAGCACTAAGATCTAAAAGCACTAGAAGAGAAATGCAGCTGAGATCAGATGATAAGAGCAAGTCATTTGTAACTCTAATAAGTGCAGTCTCTGTACTGTGATGAGGCCTAAATCCTGATTGAAATTCTTCATATATACTATTTATCTGTAGAAATGAACATATTTGGGAGGATACTACCTTTTCTAGTATTTTTGACATAAACAGGAGATTTGAAATCGGTCTATAATTAGCAAGTTCTCCAGGATTAAGTTGTGGCTTCTTAATTAGCGGTTTGATAATTGCCATTTTAAAGTTTCTTGGGACATGTCCTAAGCATAGCGAGGAGTTAATGATATTAAGAAGAGGTTCTGATATTACAGGAGATACCTCTTTTAAGAGCTTAGTTGGTATAGGATCTAACAAACAAGTTGTGGCTTTTGATGTTTCGATAAGTTTTGTTAGCTCTTCATGACCTATGATAGCGAAGGATTGAAGTTGCACATGAGGGAAATTATTCAACAGTGTTTTCTGAGGTGCTATGACAGATGATTGCATAATTCCAATTTTATTTCTGATTATTTCAATTTTATCTGTAAAGAAATTCATGAAGTCATTACTCTTGAGCTGTGACGTAATATCTGGTTCGGTTGAGGCTTTATTCCTAACCAATTTAGCCACAGTACTGAATAAACATCTAGGATTGTTGTGGTTATTTTCTATGAGTTTACTAAAATATGCTGACCTGGCAGCTTTGAGTGCGTGTTTGTAGCTACAGACACTATCCTTCCATGCACCCTGAAATACTTCTAATTTTGTATTTTAAGGCATCACAAAAAAAAGTTCCAAAAAGGTATGCAGAATTACTCTTGTGTTTGCATGTATTCTAAGATAACTTCTTTGGCAAGCATCGCAACCATCCTTTGTGGAAAAGATAATCCCATGATGCATTGCGACGAGCTCCATAAACAAACATTGGCTGATTCTCAATGTGCGTTCTAATGTGTTCTTTTGTTTTCGTGGATTCGTTCAATATCATCATCCACTGCTGAAGTTCAATTCTAATACTCAACAATGTAAGTAAAGGAATACATAAAATGACCCGGATGTGTTCTCGATCAGGCCAAATATGGAGGATTCATCGGATGGTGACTTGTGGGCATGAACCTGGTACTACGGTGGCAGATGAAGGACATTATTGTTGCATTTTACCTCAAGAGTTTCCTGTTGTAAGCTTGTGAATGTCTGTCAGTTCATGGCAATCACGTCATCTTTCTCTTTATTTTAATAAAGTAATAAGCACATGGAGGAAACAAGTTTTACTCTTTCCACTGGTCACTAGTCCTGCAAAACCTCACTGGTGTGTGATACTGCCAGTTGTTCTTTCATTGGATACTGTGATGGTTAATTGCGCAACAGGAAGATCGCAGCACATCTTAAAGGTCGCGATATATATGTTCTTCATCCTCCTGTTCTTCTGAGTTCATTCTTCCAGAGTAGCTTGGCACGACAGGTCTGTAAGAACACAAGTCTGTTCTCTGCGTTCTTTGCATTGAGAAACAGCAAATATCCTAGATGAGATAAATGCCAAATATACTTAAAAAATACTGTAAATATCAATACAAATTTGTTAACAATTGACAATTTTACCCAATATAAACATTTGTTTGTGTTGTGTATTTTTATGCATATTAGAGAATTGCGAGGTTAGATTAGCAACACACTAATCCCAAAAAGACAACAAGACATCTCACTAGGTTTTTGAACAGAGCTTTAGTCAGTCACTGCAGAGAGATAGATTATACATGATATGCCTTGACTGTGTTTATTGTGAACAACAGTTTAATGGGATTTTCATGAAATCATCGTCAGCAGTGGTTCTCAACTGGTGGGGTGCTAAAATTGTTTACAGGTCTGTTCTGATTGGAGAGCAGGTAAAGAAAACACACACACAGTGCTAAACGCAAATAATAAAGTGCAAATAACCAGGAGCGTGTATCATGAAGCTAGTTGAAGAAACTCAGGGTTACAGGATTGGTTTACAAATTGTTGACAAAACCAGTCCAATTAGGCTTAATTGGTACCATGACACTGCTCATCAACTTTCTCTGTCAACTCAGGCTTTGATTCTGAGTTTAAGACTAGCTCACCTGTGTGCATATGAACGAGTGACGTTTGCAGCGAACAGCCAATCGCGTGACACATGGAGAGGGAGAGAGAGAGAGAGTGAGGAAGCGTTTAATTTCCGGCGAGAGTCAGCAGAATTTCAATCATTATAATAAAATGAAAAATGAAAACTCATTTACACTGCACAAGAGATCGCCATGAAATCATGAAGAAAAAAAAACATGATTTATAAAGCACAAGGGAAGAATCATCACAGCCGCTGCAGGAGCTCAAGAGGACTGCTGGAAACAAATATAAAACATCTGATAGATCAATGTGTATAAGTGAATTCATATAGGTCCACAACAAGAACACACAGGCGTGTAAATCTTAAAAACTGTATTAAAACCCTTCATTAATAACTACAGTCTTGAACAACTCAAAATAGGTATCATTTTAAAGCTTCAAAGCTGTACTTTACAATGCATGTAGGCTTTTTTATGTAAAGTGCACTTTAATAGAAATGGAGGAGTGGCTTCATTGCGTCAGAGTTGTACCTTTACTCACAGCTGATTGGTTCAGTATCTGTTGGCGATCTGTTACCAAGAACAAGACAAGGTTAGCAGTGTAGCTAATATGGCTATGAACACAAATAAATGCCAACCCACTTTCATGGTACCTAGAACCCAGGGTTGATGCAAACTAAACTGAAACTTGCCTGGCTAGCTACCTAAACCGGTCAGACCTAGCCAAATTAGCCAACATGGACAGGTTGTGTGATATCCTCGAAAACCATCAAATATAAAAGAGAATACAACCAAAAATAGTCTACGTACATCAAGTATGGGTTTATCAAATTGGTCTCTTGAGGAGTCATATTAATAGGACGAGATGGCAAAATCGTAAGAAAGCATACAAGTTGACTCTTTTCTGCATTAGTGTTTGGTGACAGTAACAGGCCCTTGTGCTGGCAGACAGCAGTGCCACGTTGCTGTAATTCCCCCCTTTCCTCTGGCTCAGCTTGTGCTTAGTCACTGCCTCACTGTGAATAATTGATATTGTGTAACGCTCATATTCTGCTTAGCTTGAGTTTCATGTGAGTTTGTTGGATTGATTGATCTCTTTGTCAGCACAGAGAAATATGTACATATTCCTCTTGGTTTTTAAAAGGATTTGATAGAACAGAAAACAGTTGGAAACACTCGAGCAGTTCTTTAATTTGCTGGAGGGTTTGGGCAGATCCCACCTTGGGTGCTTGTTTATTTTCACAAGGAGAAATGACCCCTTACAGGTCATTTACAATGTCAAGTGGCTCTGAGTGGATTCTCTGTCTCCAAAACCAATTCTGCCATAATTTCTACACTTGCACCTGTTCATTCTTAGTGTTTCTTGATCTAATCTGACCCTTGTTTTTATTCCCACAAAATTAGCCAGTTCCTCCCTAAAACAGAGGGAACATTGCAAATCAACATCATTTAACTTCCCAAAAACAGTCTGACTGGACTCTTTGACCTTGTTTAAGGTTGTAGACTTAGACCTGTTACACATATTAAGGACCCCTTGAAATTAAAATGGAAGTTTTGTGACTTTTAGTTCATATCTGTTAGCTTTGAGGTCATCTAATACTACTGTCCTCCTAATCGTTGACAAAATAGACCATAAGAAGAAATGTACCATCGATATGTCCCTCCTCAATTTCCTGTTTCAACAACATTTGTCTTAAAAGTTGTTAACTATGCTGTTTGTCAGTGCCATATTTCTAAACCAAACAGTTTTTAATACTTTCAAACAGTATTAGGGGTGTAATTATCCATATTTATATTTTAAATCTCAGGCCAGCCACGTCCGTATGCATTACTATCAGACGTTGCAGCAACCTTATGATATTCATCTTGCTTTATAAGTGCTAAATATGCTTCTTATGTGGGACACGGATGTGTGTGGAGTGATTGAAGCCTGAAGTTGCACTCTGCTCTTATCCGTGCTCGCCCGTCAACAGGGCTGCGAGCTCTAGTTACAGGATAGTGCAGAGAGGCTCACATGCGTGATTAAATCAGGCTTTCCTCGATATTGTGGCACATTTGAATTCTAAATGTGAATATTCTATTTTTTTTATATATTTTTTTTTTATTGCTTTCTTGTTTAACAAACACAAAACAAAACAACATAAGAAGCCCGACACACAACAAAAATAAACGCATAAGTGTACATACACTGAAAAAAATGTTATGTTGACTTTGCTTAATTTTATTATGTCAAGGGGTTGCACGAAATACATTTATCTAAATCTAGATATATTTTATAAGTTGAGTGTATTAATCGCTTTCAGTAATTTCAGATTAATTATATTCATAATTTTAGCTAAACTATTTTGAGTAGAATTTACTAATTTTTTTTATGTTCAGTACACTAAAATGAATTATGTGCAACCAGATCAATTTAATAGTTTAATTTCTACATACTAAAATTAATTTTAATCCAAGTTTTGTTTTTTCTCTTATCTTTCATGAATATTCAGGCAAATAAAGCAAACCCAGTATTTTCAACTCTAACTTTATTTTTCTGATCCAAGAGATAGATTTTTGCACTCGAAAACAAGAGTATGTAACTCTTTGGGAGTAATCTCCCAAACAATATTGGCAGTAATGCAACTCAGTAGTCACCACTTTTCAAATTGCTTTCTTATAACAAAATGCCCTAGTATCATCCATTAACAAAACAAATGAACCAGAATAGCTGGAAGACATCAAACACTGAGGAACTTGTGTGAGATTAGTGGCATTCACAAGAGTGGCTGAAGAAATCCTACAGTCCAGCAATGATTTTGTTCTTTAGTCCAAGGACTTTGGGGGAAAGCCTTTCTCCATCCATTTTCAAGAGCACGTTTTGAATGAATTCATAGGAGTATTTCAGCTCTTTGGGGTAAGTCATGTTCAGTACATAGATGACTCCCAGCATCACTGCACATGCTTGGGCTACAGATCCAATGTTGTCCAGAATGATTTCTCCTTCAACATAAATGCCAATGTCATCATGTGCTCCAATTTCTCCACCCTCCTTATTGATGACATAAACACCCATGGTGGATTTCTGCAGGTCTCTCTGGATGTCATCTTCGATGTCCTGTATATTTGTAGAGTATAGGTGACCAAAAACAAAAAACATTAATTTATGTAATAGATTTTAATGACCTAAAAATTCTAAATGTCTTCATATTAACAATATATAATTACACTGGTCAGTAAAACTATTGAAAATAATTTGGTCAGTTAAATAAAGGTTCATGTGAATTAACAAATCACAGATTTTTGTTTTTATGGCATTGTGGAAAACATCAAAACTTTTCTGCAAATGGAGCAGAGACACAGAAGTCAGAATGGATTGAGAGATGGACTAACACATTGTTGGTTTTGGTCTTTTAATTGAACATTAAGAGAAATAATGAATAAAGCCTGCCTTATCTTTTCAAGAACCAAACTAATGGTTTAAAATGTTTTAGCCAATAAATGAAAATCTCCAGACACAGACAAATGTACATCATCCTGTGACAACATCCATGTCTTCAGGATTTCCTTTCCTCGAGAGTCTGTCAATTATTGGATGTCAGAGTTCTTTAATGCACCAGGGTGTGTTTAGAAAACGGTACCTGCTTTGAAAACTGTATAGAAAATTGTTGATTTTTATACAAATATTCTCAACCTTATCATGGCTACTTGTATGGTTAAAATTAATTTTCTAAAATTGATGCTTTGGAAAATGGTCAGTGGTGATGTTGATGCATTTGTCATCAATGGGCTAAAACAAAAAAACACCAGTATGATCCTCACGATCCTCTGTAGTGACATGCTTTAGTGGCTAGAGAATTTTTCAAGTTTTGCATTAGTTGATTTAAATAAACAGCAGGCTTCCACACTATAATAAACCTAGACCCCAGAATACGACAGCGTGTAGACTGTGATAGAACTACAGATGCCATAGTTTTGGTGTCAACACAGTGATTTTGTTATGCATCGGGCTTGTTTTTCTTGAGTGCCCCTTTAAATCACATTGTGAAAGCCATTTTCTTCTAACTAGTGGGTTAATGACATTAGGATCTTAAAACATTTTCTATAATACAAGACAGTACATCTGACAGACAAATGCAAATACAATGACTTGCCTTATACTCCCGAATGAGATGTCCATCATCCTCACCAAGGTAGATGCAAAGTGCCTTGAGGACTGCTGCCCTTTTTAGATTGATGTCACTTATAGCCTGTGTAAAAGGATTACAACTATTAAAATACAATAAATAATAAATAATAAAAATGTCTTGAAACTGTAGAATATTTCAAACCTGTGATAACATCAAAAATACAGGTGAAATTCGAAAAATTAGAATATCGTGCAAAAGTTCATTAATTTCAGTAATTCAGCTTAAAAGGTGAAAATAATATATTATATAGACTCATTACAAGCAAAGTAAGATATTTCAAGCCTTTATTTGATATCATTTTGATGATTATGGCTTACAGCTTATGAAAACCCCAAATTCAGAATCTCAGAAAATTAGAATATTGTGAAAAGGTTCAGTATTGTAGGCTCAAAGTGTCACACTCTAATCAGCTAAACACCTGCAAAGGGTTCCTGAGCCTTTAAATGGTCTCTCAGTCTGGTTCAGTTGAATTCACAATCATGGGGAAGACTGCTGACCTGACAGTTGTGCAGAAAACCATCATTGACACCCTCCACAAGGAGGGAAAGCCTCAAAAGGTAATTGCAAAAGAAGTTGGATGTTCTCAAAGTGCTGTATCAAAGCACATTAATAGAAAGTTAAGTGGAAGGGAAAAGTGTGGAAGGAAAAGGTGCACAAGCAGCAGGGATGACCGTAGCCTGGAGAGGATTGTCAGAAAAAGGCCATTCAAATGTGTGGGGGAGCTTCACAAGGAGTGGACTGAGGCTGCGAGTTACTGCATCAAGAGCCACTATGTCACAGACTGGTCCTGAACATGAGCATAACAATGTCAGAAGCGTCTTACCTGGGCTAAAGAAAAAAGAACTGGTCTGTTGCTCAGTGGTCCAAAGTCCTCTTTTCTGATGAGAGCAAATTTTGCATCTCATTTGGAAACCAAGGTCCCAGAGTCTGGAGGAAGAATGGAGAGGCACACAATCCAAGATGCTTGAAGTCCAGTGTGAAGTTTCCACAGTCTGTGTTGGTTTGGGGAGCCATGTCATCGGCTGGTGTTGGTCCACTGTGCTTTATTAAGTCCAGAGTCAACGCAGCCGTCTACCGGGACATTTTAGAGCACTTCATGCTTCCTTCAGCAGACAAGCTTTATGGAGATGCTGACTTCATTTTCCAGCAGGACTTGGCACCTGCCCACACTGCCAAAAGTACCAAAACCTGGTTCAATGACCATGGTATTACTGTGCTTGATTGGCCAGCAAACTCGCCTGACCTGAACCCCATAGAGAATCTATGGGGCATTGCCAAGAGAAAGATGAGAGACATGAGACCAAACAATGCAGAAGAGCTGAAGGCCGCTATTGAAGCATCTTGGTCTTCCATAACACCTCAGCAGTGCCACAGGCTGATAGCATCCATGCCACGCCGCATTGAGGCAGTAATTAATGCAAAAGGGGCCCAAACCAAGTACTGAGTACATATGCATGATTATACTTTTCAGAGGGCCGACATTTCTGTATTTAAAGTCCTTTTTTTATTGATTTCATGTAATATTCTAATTTTCTGAGATTCTGAATTTGGGGTTTTCATAAGCTGTAAGCCATAATTATCAAAATTATATCAAATAAAGGCTTGAAATATCTTACTTTGCTTGTAATACTGAAATTAATGAACTTTTGCACGATATTCTAATTTTTCGAGTTTCACCTGTATATACACAATGACTTCATTATACATTCTGTAAATTGCCCTCTTTAGCTAAAGAATGTTAGTGTATTGTGACTTAATTTTCATAAAATATCAGGTCTGAATGTGTAGAGCGATAGGGTGACAGTTCAGTCTGGACGGTAAGTGCAAATGTACCAAAAGGTCTCTGTTTTAAAACACTTGAAATGTACCTGTCTAGTGCCAGCCTCGATTATTTGTAAGGGCAAGGTTCTAGGCTACATCCACACTACTAAATTTTAGTAGTGTGGATGTAGCCTTAGGAACCTTGCCCCTTACAAATAATCAAGGCTGGCACTAGACAGGTACGTTTCAAGTTTCTCCACAGTGTATATGATATTTTCTACTACAATGTAAAAACATGTTTACCTCTTGCAAGATCGCCAGATGTTTGGCTAGTTTTTGGCCAGAAACACCTCCCTAATTGTTGAAAATAGATGTCATCTGGGGTAAATAGCTGTCCAACTGAGCCATGAAGGTTGTTTCAAGTGGGACTGTTGTTATGCGCTGGAATTCAGCATTTATCTATTACACACACACAAAAAAAACAACAGAAGACAAAGAGCACTGTGATCAGCCATCAGTGTAATGATATTTTGTGGCTACTATATCATTAAAAGATATATTCTAATTTCATTATATTCTATATTCTTGGTGTACAGTGTGTTCTAGCCAGATTCAGCACGGAGTCAGATTTTCAACCTCCTTAAGCCTTGAGCCCAGGCAAGGAAGCTTGAAAAAAAGTGAAGAGAAGCTTTTTTTTTTTTTCTTACCTGCATTCCGCGAAGACCTGACTCTGATTGGCTAGTGTTCGTTGCCTTCGTTGGTTAGGTTTGCGCAAGTGGAGTGACATGCTTGTCAAAAAAAATGTCACGGGCGGTCACAGCCAGTCTGCGGCAGAGTAGGGGCGGGTCTACGGGTGTGAAAAAAAAACCTTTTAAAGAAACGGTTAATTTTACCTAGGCCTGCAGTATGTAGAAGCTTAACGTTAAACTCTTGCCGTCAGTGCACATTAACCACCTTTTACCAACATGATTTCACAGGTGTATTTTGTCCTAATGTTAACACATTGACAAGATTAGAAAACATGCTTACAGCCAGTCAGGAATAACGTTAATGTAACGTTAGGCTTGGCCAGTCTAACGTACAAGCCTAGACAGCAAGGAAGGTGAAGCTACAATTAACGTTAATGTTCGTAAAACTTTTTTGCTTTTATTCGTCATCCACAAACTAAATAAAGTCTAACAAGACAAACACTGAATTCACCACGCGTTTACACTTACGCTAAAGTTAACTTACTAACCTTACACAACTCACGTTAAGCTAGTCGCTGTAACCTTATCTAATGTAATTTATATAAAAAACACAAACTTAGCATTAGCTAAACACATATTTTTTTTATATCAAATGTTTTAAAGTGTAAACAGAACCCTGTTTAAGTAACAAATATAACACACCAATGATTCTAAATTGCTTACTTACCGAAAATGTAGAGCTGAATGCAGGCAGCATTCAAAAGAGTGCATCACGTACAATCCTACTGCCTTCCTTGGCGCCTTCAGAAAAAAATGGGTCTGCACATGCGCAGACCGGACAGTATATGGAAATTAAATTAAACGTATTTTTTTCTAATTACTTTTAATTGAATGAAATTAACTTGTTTTAAACAAGAGCCGTGAATTTGAGAATTACTAATAAAAAATAAGTAGGATTAAATAACACATTATAATCAGTGAAATTAACCAGATAAAAACATGTAACATTTACAAAGGTTCAGAATCAGTTTTTTCAGTGTACAATAACAACAAGGCATTATACCATACCAAACCTTAAAATATCACAAATAGAGGCATTGATGCTGTCCAAGTATGGTGTCCAAGTGCGAATGAAAGTGTCAGTTGTAGAGTGAATAAAACATGTTAAAAGTTCCAGAGGGATAGTCTCTCTAATGATTGAATGCCATCCCTTTATAGAGGGGGGTTTGTCGCTGATCCACGACATTAGTAAGTTCTTCCTGGCAGCAAAAGTTAGTAGGCTAAAGAGACATCTTTTATGCTTATTAGAAATAAGCTTACATGGGAAACCCAGGAGGAGAGACAAAGGGTCAGGATCCAAGGCCAGACCTAAGATGTTGTTCAATTGAGCCACAATTCTGGACCAGTAGGTCTGAATCACATGACAATCCCATACACAGTGAATATAATCTCCTCTGTCAGATTTACATTTGGGGCAAAGTGGTGAGTGAGCTGGATTGTATTTGTGTCTTAGAAAAGGCGTAATATGTAATCTGTGGAGGATCCTATGCTGAATGGCTCTTGCTCTATTGCAAACTGAAAGCCTATTGGCTAGAGACCAAACCGTCTCCCATTCATTCTCCGAGATATCCACCCCAAGCTCTCTTTCCCAAGTTAATCTGAGGTGTGAGGTATCAGCTGTACCATAGGAGCCTAGGGCTTTGTAGAAGAAGGAGATCAACTTTTGCGTAGGAGGGTTTAAAAGTATCGTCTCAATTACTGAGAATGAATATTTGGAAGTAAGTGTAGTAATTCCAAATATATAATCTCTAATTTGCAAGAATCTAAAAAAATGTTGTCTAGGTAAGTTATATTTTGAGGCTATACTATCAAAGGGCAATAGTGATCCCTCCTCAAATAGGTCACCTATCCTACATATGCCATTAGCCTGCCAAAGGTTGAAACCAGAGTCCATAGTACTTGGCAGAAACTCTGGATTGTTCAGGATTGGCAAAAGGGGAGATGTTGTATCGATCCTATCTTCTAATCTTTGAATTATGCGCCATGCCTTGAGAGTATTACGTACTAAAGAATTGTCACACATAGCTCTCTTCAGTTTGGAATCACGGACAAACAGCAAGTTTTGCAAAGGGCATTTGGATTGTGCAGATTCAAGATCGAGCCAAACTGATTTAGGGTCTTCGTTAAGCCACTCAACAATGAATCTAAGCTGGCAAGCCAGCTGATACAGTTTAAAATTTGGGAGATCCAAACCGCCCTTTGCACCAGGGAGCTGAAGCTTGGATAATTTCAACCTAGGTTTTATTTTGCTCCAGATAAATGAACTTAGCGACCCATTCAACTCTTTTATAACCTTATTGGACATTAAAATAGGAATCATCTGCATTGGGTACAGTAATCGAGGTAGGACATTCATCTTTATCATAGTAACCCGTCCCAGCCAAGACAGGGGGAGAGTCATCCACCTGGTCAAATCATCTCGAATTTTATTGAGCACTGGTGTAAAATTGGCATTGTATAATTTCCTAAAAGTAGCGGTTATATTGATACCTAAATAAGTAAAACCTTCTTTGGAATATTTAAAAGGAAAGGAGGGGGGTTGGTTTATGGACTTCTTATTCCCTATAAATAGGGCGACTAATTTAGAGAAATTAATCTTGTAGCCGGAAAATTGCCCAAATTCCTGAATGAGGTCAACAACCGCTGGCACAGAGCTCTCGGGGTCTGTAAAAAAAGTAACACATCATCTGCATATAAGGAGATTTTGTGTCGCCTATCTCCCAGAGACACCCCCGACACAGCATCACTCTCTCTTATCCTCTGAGCAAATGGCTCTATTGCTATCGCAAAGAGCAATGGAGAGAGGGGACATTCCTGCCTAGTGCCCCGGAACAAAGAGAAATTGTCAGATCTATGACCATTGGTAATAACCGCGGATAGGGGATCTTTATAGAGTGTTCGCACCCACTTAATGAAGTATCCCCCAAGGCCAAACTTTTCCAGCGTGTAAAACAGATACGGCCATTCCACAGAATCATAAGCTTTTTCCGCATCTAGGGACAGAATGCAAGAGCTAATACTGAGGTTGTGGGAAAGTTCAATAATGTTTAAAAGCCTCCTGACATTATGGGTGGAACTTCTACCTTTGATAAACCCTGTCTGATCTTCATGAATAATAGATGGCAGAACCTTTTCCAATCTTAGCGCTAAAATTTTAGATAACAGTTTTAAGTCTGAATTAAGCAAAGCGATTGGCCTATAGGAACCACAATTTTCTGGGTCCTTACCTTTTTTAAAATAAGAGAAATATTTGCCTCGCGAAGCGAGGGGGGTAGCCTGTAAGTCAAGAACGAATGATTGAGCATGGCTAATAGAGGGTCTAGGAGCACGTGCTCAAATTCTTTATAGAACTCGCATGCAAAGCCATCAGGCCCAGGAGATTTTCCAGACTTCAAACTATGGAGTGCGATTATAGCTTCCTCTCTTGAAATAGGTGCATTGAGAAGTTCTCTCTGGTCTTCTGAAACAACAGGGAGGGTTAGTTGATCAAAGAATGATTTCGGGAAGAATGATGAGACTGATAGAGAACAGAGTAGAACTGTTTAAAATATTGTTAATAATAATAGAATCAAAATGACGCACTCCCATGGGGTCTACTATAGAAGTAATAAATTGTGAATAAGCATTGGACTTCGTTAAATGAGCCAAATATTTACTGGGTTTATTGCCCCATTCGTATAGATTTGCTTTGAATATAATATTTTTGAATGAGACTGATGAGTTAATAATGAATTTAGAGAGGTCCGCACAGCACTTATTTTTTCGAACAAAACTGGGGAGGGATCATTCAAGTAGCTGCTAGTGGCAGTATTTAATTCTAACTCTAGGTGTTTCTGTTTCTCTGACTGTTTTCTTTTTTTGGTTGTAGAGTATGAAATAACAAGGCCTCTAATGTATGCTTTGGTCGTCTCCCAGAGAAGTGAGGGATTATTTGTAGATTCTGAGTTAATAGATACAAATATTTTAAATTCTGAATTAAAGTATGAGAGAAATGTATCATCTTTGAGTAATAAATTATTAAATCTCCAACTTCTAACAGGTCTAAGAAACCCCTTCACGCAAACATCTAGCACCACTATAGCGTGGTCAGATATAGCAATGTCTCCAATGTTGCAACGTGAAATCATATGCATTATAGTTTTAGGAGCAAAGAAGTAGTCAATCCTAGAGTGACAATTATGTGGGTGAGAAAAAAAAGTGAATTTTTTCTGATACGGGTTCAGGGTGCGCCAAACATCCAAATATTGTAAGTCCTCACACAGTGCGGCAAGAGCTTTGGACTGTTTGGTGAAAAAAGTGTCTCTGAGGGGAAAACGGTCTAGCGATGAATTCAATAAACAATTAAAGTCTCCGCCAATAATACAGAATCCAGATGCGCGTTCTTTAAACTCAAGGAAAGCTTTTGTAAGAAATTCTGGGGAGTAATTTGGGGGGGCAATAATGTTTAAAAGCGAAATTTCTTCTGCGTTCAAAGTCCCTTTAATAATGATGTATCTGCCATGTTTGTCCTTTAAACTGTCTGTAACCATGAAAGGTATATTTTTACTAACCAAAATAGATACTCCTCTACTGCTTTTCGTAAAGGATGAGAAATGAATCTGACCAACCCATTTGTTATGTGTTAGGTTCAAATGTTCGCTATCGCTTAAATGGGTTTCCCGCAATAAGGCTACATCTATATTCTCCTTATAGAGTCGTGTGAACACTTTACTAATTTTTGTACGCCCATGTAAACCCCTTACGTTCCATGTACAAAGTCGTAAACTACTAACCATTATTTAAAGAATAGATCAGGTGGTGCTCTCCCCCCTTCGAATAATTCCATGATCATTATTACCCTGTCATTAGGTCCAGTGAACAGATATGCGTGTGTCAAGGCATTACAGTAAACAATAACACATATTAAAACACGCCAAACTGGCAACATGAAAAGAAAGGAAAAATAAGAGAAAAAATAGCACAAGGAAATTAAAGAATAGAAAAAAATAGGAAAAAAAGGGGGCCGTTTCCCCACATCAAGGGGAAAGCTCTTCATCCCAGAAACAGTCCGTCTCTCGTTGTCTCTCCCGTAGCAACGATACATAAAAGTAATACACACCCAAAATGAAAACGAAAGTTATTGAGCCAGCCCCCGCCACTCAAAGAGGAGAGAAATTGAAAATAAAGTACGCAAACTAGAACTCACGTCGCTGCACATTAACGTTACAATGCTTGAAGCCAGACCAGCCCGACAGAAAACCCGATGAAGATCAGGTGCTGGATTTTGGATCGCTCTTGTCCAGGTACTGCGAGACTGCAGCCGCCGTCTCGAAGACTTTAAGGGTACTTCCAATATAGACTCGTAGCTTGGCTGGATACAGCATCGCATAGCGGGCACCCATGTCTCGAAGTCGCTGTTTGACCGCGTTGAAATCTTTACGCTTTCGTATCACTGAAGCCGAGAAATCCTGGTAGAATGATATTGTGCTGTCCTCGTACCGCAAATCTGCATCCGCCGATCGTTTCCTGCTGGCATCAAGAATCCTCTGCTTATCGCCATAGTTGTGGAACCGGACGATCAGTGGCTGTGGCCTGGCGTTAGCACCCGGTTTTGGGGCTAATGTGCGATGTGCCCTTTCAATTTTAATGCGACCACTCTTGGTACGCAGGCCAAGAAATTCGGGGATCCATGATTCAAGGAAAGTAACTGTATTGGCGCCCTCTATTTCTTCGCGAAGGCCCAGAATGCGGATGTTTTTGCGCCGGCCTCTATTTTCCAAGTCATCGATATGTTCGGTAAGCGTGGCCACTTGTTTTTCAAGAGTGCACGCGCGGGAGCTCGCGTCCTCCGAGGATGCCTCCGCCGCCATGATTCTCCGCTCCGCCTCGTACAATCGACCATTAACACTTTCCAGCTGCTGGGTATGATTATGCACAGTTTCTGCCAGTGGGCTGAGTTTTTCATCTATTGCATTAGAGGTCTTTTCGGTCATAATTTAAAGTGCTCTTGCAAGCGCCGGGCTAAGTTCAGCCTCGCTACCCGCATCTGCTTGACTCTGTTCAGGCTCTTCGGCCGGTACCTCAGCGGTCGAATCTTTTTTCGGCATTTTCTTAGGAGGTCTTGGCATTTTCGGCAAAGATTGCGGCCAGAAAGTCTCTAGCGACATACTACACAAGATTTATAGTCGAAAATCAGAGCCTGCGTACCTCATTTAACGAATATGAAAAGAAAACGAAAAAGAGTGACAGGAGCGACCCAAAACTGCTGCTACTTCCCAACCGCCGTCTTGCGCCCCCCTCGAGAATATTCTATTTTAAAGCGCTATGGAGCAATTCAACCTTGTCAAAGGCTAAGGACCCCCGATATTCTGAAGAGTGAAAGAGAAAACACCTACCCTGCACCAACATCAATTACAAGACTTTTCACATCTACACATAAACTACTAACATTATCATAGTAAACTGTCACAGAATTTCTCAATACAACTGTGGAAGATAGACACGCAGAGCACATACTCTTCTGTCATGGGTGTGTAAGTATTTTGGATTGAAAGACTTGCTTGATTATTACAAAAATTACAAATTGTCATGGTGTTACATCCTTCCACAAGGCAATGATCTGTCATCAAACGATTAATGATTACAGATGTGTCTGTACTGTTGGTATTATTTATCTTTTTTTCAACAACTGAAGTATCTTATTTTGTTCTGTATGTCCCAATGTGGATACTGGTTTAGCACTTTTCAGGGAGCTCAATAAAATATATATATTATAAGTTGTATCGTGATGAAAATGCCGATTTACACCCCTACACAGTACATTATAATATTTTGATGGATCATGTGACTAATTTGAAGCATATGATTTCTTTTTTTTAATGATGCTATATTATGTTTAAAACAAGCACAACAGTGTATATTTTTAATATTGGCCAACATATCGGTTATATGCTATGATATTAAAATATTTCTCAGTGGTGTAATCTGATTAAAAGTAATTAGTTACTGTAATATAATAACTTTTTATTCAACATATAATGCGTTACATTTTATATTCTTGTAATTTGATCACAGTTACTGACATTTAGTACATTACTTGGGATACACATATTTCACAAATCTATGTAATGCATTTAAAATATGAATTTATGTTCATTTGTGTGTCCATTTGCGTTTCTTTGACAGCTGAAAGGTATGTGACATTGGAGGAAATATAAACATTATTTTGAATGTGTTGAGCAAACAAAACTTCTAGGCTACTATTGTAACCTCTGTTCCCTGACAGAGGGAACAAGACATTGTATCGAAGAAGCGACACTAGGGGTCTCTCTTGAGAGCCTCGCACATCTCTGAACTTGAGAAAATGCCAATGAGAAATTGGCAGACAGAATTTGCTTGTCCCGCCCCCGGACATACAGGTATAAAGGTAGGGGAATGCGTCTGTCCATTCAAGATTTTGTCCTGAGGAGACGAGTATGAGGTTCAGCCGTAACAGAGGCTCGGTTTGGCAACATGGCCGAGAAGACACAATGTCTCATTCCCTCCATCAGGGAACAGAGGTAACAATAGTAGCCTAGACGTTCCCCGTCTGTCAAAGAAGTCGACACTAGGGGTCCATACTTAATCACACCATGCGCTGAACCGTGTACATGCATTGCTGATGCATGTGAGGGCAGGCAGTTGCGTGCCAAAGCGTCAGGCCGCATCAGACTGCACGTACCCTTCCCCAATGCTCCATAAGATCGTCATAACCTTCTGGTTCCCTACACCCCGAAGGGGGGAACAAGGTGACGTGCCAAGCATTCTCTCTCTATGTTTCTCGTATAGAGTTAAAGTGGCTGGGGCCATCTTAACACTATCACACACATCGGGGAAGGCATTATTTTCCGATTCCTATTCTTTCAGGGGGAAACGACCCCACGAAGACCACACCTGCTCAGGCTGGGGGAGGTAAAGAGTGGTGAAATACATCACATGGATTTTCAGGCCGCATGTGGAGAGTGGCGCGGTGGTAGATCCTACCTGTTGAGAGGGAGGAGTTGCTACGAACACGGTGACCAGGGGGCAACGGGGACTGCCAAAGGAGATGCGGGTACACTTGCAAGGGGACCGTACCGTGGAAAATACACACAGGAAGATAAGTCCACATGGGGGCCCGTCCTGTGGAGCACCTATTCCAGTACAGAGTAGTTTGAGTACTCATAGTGGGTCTGGTCGGGGAATTCCTCCGCTGAATTCGTGGACCAGAGGGCTAGGGAGGAGTCATCCAGGGAGCCGAGTTAGTGGGATCTCCTGGGGTGAGAGTGCACGAGGTCGCCTCATTGGAGGGGACAGGCGCTAGATGCAAGCGGTATACCTGGCTCAGACCTGAGAGAACACGGGATGAAACCGACACGACCCTGAGATTGTAAAATCTCGTAAAGGTATTGGGTGTTGCCCAACCCACTGCTCTGCATATGTCTGCTAGGGAGGTGCCTTTGGCCAGCGCTCATGAGGATGCCGCACTTCTCGTCGAGTGTGCTCGAACCCGCAAGGGGGCAGGCATGTCCTGGGTGTGATAGGCCAATGCTATGGCATCAACCACCCAGTGGGATAGTCTCTGCTTGGAGACAGCGTTCCCTTTCCGCTGTGCAGACAAAGAGCTGCTCAGAACGTCTATAGCTCTGTGTGCGGTCCACATAAGTATGCAGGACACTCACTGGACACAGCAACGAAGGGGCTGGGTCTGCCTCCTCCTGGGGCAACGCTTTCAGGTTCACTACCTGGTCTCTGAAGGGAGTCGTAGGAACCTTGGGCACATAGCCTGGTTGCGGTGTTAGGATGCCGTGACTGTCTGCCGGACCAAATTCCAGGCAAGTGTTGCTGACAGAGAATGCTTGCAGGTCCACGACCCTCTTGATGGAAGCAAGCGTGATGGGGAGGGCCTTCTTCAGAGAGAGGGCCTTGAGTTCAACTGATTCTAGCGGCTCAAAGGGGGATCTCTGAAGGCCTGAGAGGACCACTGAGAGATCCCAGGAGGGGAACAGGCTTTGCCGGGGAGGTTTCAACCTCTGGGCGCCTCTAAGGAACCTGATAATCAAGTCGTGCTTACCCAAAGACTTGCTGTCTACTGCGTCGTTGTGGGACGAAATAGCAGCAACATACACCTTCAAGGTGGAGGGGGACAGCCTCCCCTCCAACCTCTCCTGCAGGAATGAGATCACTGACCCGACTTCACACCTCTTCAGACCAGGAAGAACACCAATTTGCGAACAAGCGCCACTTCAGGGTGTAAAGTTGCCTGGTAGAGGGAGCTCTGACTTGGTGGATGGTGTCTATGACAGCAGGTGGTAGGCCAGTTAGATCTTCCACATCCCGTCCAGGGGCCAGACGTGGAGGTTCCAGAGGTCTGGGCTCAGATACCAGAGGGTGCCCCGTCCCTGAGAAAGAAGATCCTTCCTCAGGGGAATTCGCCTGGGAGGGGCTGTCACAAGGAGCAAGAGATCTGAGAACCAAGTCCGAGTGGGTCAGTAGGGGGCCACCAGAATGACTTGTTCCTCGTCCTCCCTGACCTTGCACAGCACCCATGCAAGAAGGCTTACTTGCGCAGCCCCCAGGGATAGCTGTGTGCCAGTGCGTCTGTCCCGAGGGGAGCCTCCGTTCGGGAGTACCAGGCGGGCAGTGGAAGGTCTCTCGGGAGGCGAACAGGTCTACCTACCTTGGGACTCGAGTCTGAAGCCAGTGCTGAAGCGGTCTCATATGCATCAACCCCAGCGATGCGACCAATGCGGAAGATGCCATATGCCCCAGGAGCCTGGCTTGAACAAGGTGAGGCATTTCACCACCAACTGTGTGCGCTCTTTGGTTAGGCGCACTACCATTGAGACTGAGTCCAACTCCATGCCGAGAAAAGAGATGCTCTGAACCAGGGTGAGCTTGCTCTTTTCCCGGTTGACCTGAAGCCCTAGGTGGCTGAGGTACCTGAGCACCTGGTCCCTGTGGGCGCATAGTAACTCTCGGGAGTGGGCCAGGATGATCCAGTCGTTGAGGTAGTTGAGTATGCGAATGCCCACTTCACTTAGCGGGGCAAGAATTGTGTCTGAGAACTTCGTGAAGATGTGAGTGGACAGGGACTTGCCGAAGGGAAGGACCTTGTACTGATAAGTCTGGTCATCGGATGCAAACCGTAGAAAAGGTCGATGTCGAGGCAAGATCGAGACGTGGAAGTACACTTCCTTCGGGTCTACCAATGTGAACCAATCTTGATGCCGGATGAAATTTAAGATGTGTCTTTGCATGACCATTTTGAACAGGAGATTGTGTTGAAAGGCCCGGTTGAAAACTCGCAAGTCCAAGATCGGTCATAAGCCGCTGCCATTCTTGGGTACGATGAAGTAAATGCTGTAGAAACCTCTTCGCCAGTTGTGGGTCGGGAGGCAGGGGGTCCATGTCCAGTGTCCTGGGACTGTTGAGGTGTGGCACCGGAATGCCATGAGAACGGCATTGTGAACGGGCCAGGTGACCCAGAGAATGAGGAAATTGCTCTTTTATTGAGAATGTGAGCAAAGAAAACTAACTGAACTGAGGATTCTCCTCCCGGCCCTCTCCCGGGGACTGGAGTGGTCCACTTACCAGCTCCGGAGCGAACGTCTCGATCTCTGGGTCGTCCGTCACAGGAACGCTTGGGAGCCTTCCGGGTCCTGGAGGATGTTCGTGAGACAGGGGGCGTGCACTTCCTGCGGGGTGCTCGATGCTGGGGCTGAGAGCTGGGCCCAGATTGAGGTGGAGCTGCACGTTTCCTGGAAGCCGCAGGAGGACGCCCTCAGCGAGCAGACAGAGCACGGCCCGTGCTGGTGGCACGATGGGGCATAATGTGAGAAATGGCCTACATCTGCTTCTTCACCGCTGAGAACTGCTGGGCAAAGTCCTCAACGGTGTCGCTCAACAGTGTCGCTGAAGAGACCGAACTGGGAGACGGGGGCATTAAGGAAGCGTGCTTTGTCCACGTCCCACATCTCGACCAGGTTCAGCCACAGATGTCGTTCCTGAACCACGAGGGTGGCCATTGCCTGCCCGAGTGTCCGTGCTGTGACCTTCGTGGCCCTGAGGGCGAGGTTGATCGCTGAGCGCAGTTCCTGCAACACGTCGGGGTCAGGACTACCTAAGTGCAGATCTTTAAGTGCCTTGGCCTGGTGAACTTGCAAGAGGGCCATGGCGTGCAAGGCAGAAGTGGCCTGTCCGGCAGAGCTGTAGGCTTTGGAGGTCAGTGACGACATCATCCTACAGGCCAGGTGGTGGCATTTTTGGGACAATGTAAATTCTGTCTGCCAATTTCTCATTGGCCTTTTCTTAAGTTCAGAGATGCACGAGGCTCTCAAGAGAGACCACTAGTGTCGCTTCTTCTACACAACGTTGAAGTGAGCGACAGACTGGGAACAAAATATTTGTGAAAAGAGTTTTAGAAAGTAACTTAAAAGTAAACTAATTAGGAATGTGATTACTTTCCCCATGAAGGAATCAGTAATCTGATTACAATTTTAGGTAAGTAATTTGGAGTGGATTACTTTGAGTAATGTACCCACTTTTTATTTGTTTTCTGTATTGGCCAATATGTTGAAAACAATGAATCTCTAGCTATGCTATGCTAACGTGCTGCAGATGGAAGTTGTGTGAAAGAATCCAAAGCCTTCATTTTTGATGAGAAAAGAAATCCCTGCAGAGATTCAAAGGAAGTCATATGCCAGTGGAACATGTGAAAGCATGTTACTCATTAAGTTCCTGTTTGTATCAGGTAAATGTTAAAGACAGGTCTTGACAGGCCAGATCAGGCTGAAGAGAAATGGAAAACTGGTCAGGATGACTAACACTGGGTCTCCTACATTCAGATGTAGGTCACAATACCTCCTAAAGATCCATGAATGTTTGACAACATGTGTATGTCTGCCGTCTCTGAGATCTGGGTTACAAAGCACATCTTGGCAGGAGTCTGTGCGTGTCTCTATGTTTTTCCGCTGTAGGATTAAGTATGTTGACAGACCCGTGCACGATCTTTATTCCTCAGATGTGATCTTGACTGCCAAAACATGTTGCTTGTAGATGAAATACACAGATTTGTTGGATGGGTGTTAGTGAGTTCATGCAAATAGAGAAAGTGTTGTTGCAGTCTAGCTCGTCAAAGCAAGTCCTTGCACAAAATATACCAATATATATTATATAAGTAGCCCATCCACAAGAGAGGAGGCAGGGACCCTTGATAATTAGTACCAAAATAAAAGTCACATTGTTTCACGTAATTGTTTAACATTAGCAAATTAGCTTTGGCCCATTTATTTGCATCCAACATTAAGTGGCCTTTAGATTTGCATCTAACAGTCAAAAAGTTAGCCCCATCCACACACACACACACACACACACAAACACAGTATGTGCTCCTCCCGTATGCCTCTGCAATGATATATACAGGTGAAACTCAAAAAATTAGAATATCGTGCAAAAGTTCATTAATTTCATTAATTCAACTTAAAAGGTGAAACTAATATATTATATAGACTCATTACAAGCAAAGTAAGATATTTCAAGCCTTTATTTGATATAATTTTGATGATTATGGCTTACAGCTTATGAAAACCCCAAATTCAGAATCTCAGAAAATTTGACTATGGTGAAAAGGTTCAGTATTGTAGGCTCAAAGTGTCACACTCTAATCAGCTAAACACCTGCAAAGGGTTCCTGAGCCTTTAAATGGTCTCTCAGTCTGGTTCAGTTGAATTCACAATCATGGGGAAGACTGCTGGCCTGACAGTTGTGCAGAAAACCATCATTGAGGACACAAGGAGGGAAAGCCTCAAAAGGTAATTGCAAAAGAAGTTGGATGTTCTCAAAGTGCTGTATCAAAGCACATTAATAGAAAGTTAAGTGGAAGGGAAAAGTGTGGAAGAAAAAGGTACACAAACAGCAGGGATGACCGTAGCCTGGAGAGGATTGTCAGGAAAAGGCCATTCAAATGTGTGGGGGAGCTTCACAAGGAGTGGACTGAGGCTTCAAATTTCGTATTCCTCTTGTCAAGCTGCTCCTGAACAACAAACAACGTCAGAAGCGTCTTACCTGGGCTAAAGAAAAAAGAACTGGTCTGTTGCTCAGTGGTCCAAAGTCCTCTTTTCTGATGAGAGCAAATTTTGCATCTCATTTGGAAACCAAGGTCCCAGAGTCTGGAGGAAGAATGGAGAGGCACACAATCCAAGATGCTTGAAGTCCAGTGTGAAGTTTCCACAGTCTGTGTTGGTTTGGGGAGCCATGTCATCGGCTGGTGTTGGTCCACTGTGCTTTATTAAGTCCAGAGTCAACGCAGCCGTCTACCGGGACATTTTAGAGCACTTCATGCTTCCTTCAGCAGACAAGCTTTATGGAGATGCTGACTTCATTTTCCAGCAGGACTTGGCACCTGCCCACACTGCCAAAAGTACCAAAACCTGGTTCAATGACCATGGTATTACTGTGCTTGATTGGCCAGCAAACTCGTCTGACCTGAACCCCATAGAGAATCTATGGGGCATTGCCAAGAGAAAGATGAGAGACATGAGACCAAACAATACAGAAGAGCTGAAGGCCGCTATTGAAGCATCTTGGTCTTCCATAACACCTCAGCAGTGCCACAGGCTGATAGCATCCATGCCACGCCGCATTGAGGCAGTAATTAATGCAAAAGGGGCCCAAACCAAGTACTGAGTACATATGCATGATTATACTTTTCAGAGGGCCGACATTTCTGTATTTAAAATCCTTTTTTATTGATTTCATGTAATATTCTAATTTTCTGAGATTCTGAATTTGGGGTTTTCATAAGCTGTAAGCCATAATCATCAAAATTATATCAAATAAAGGCTTGAAATATCTTACTTTGCTTGTAATGAGTCTATATAATATATTAGTTTCACCTTTTAAGTTGAATTACTGAAATTAATGAACTTTTGCACGATATTCTAATTTTTCGAGTTTCACCTGTAGTTGCTGCTCACAAGAATTCTGACTTAGTACTTTTCTTACTGTTAGTGGTGTATTTAAATGGCACTGTGGTGCAAAATACATTGCATGATCATTAGTTTTGAGTATTATCTGATTATAATGTAATTCATTTTTACAATTAGTTATTACAAATGAGTCGAAGTTACCCAACACTGATGATAACTAAGTAAGTTTTTTTTTTTTTTTTTTAAAAAAGTATATTTGTTAAACACCATTTCTTAAGTTGAAGTCGACTAGATGGCGCCGAGTATGGCTGCTGCGTTGCGAGCTCCGATACAACACTGCGGTTTATTGTTTGTTTTGTTTACATTTCTTTGTTTTTTTGTCTTGGATGTTGTCTGCCTTATTGTTTATGACAGACAAACGCTTTTGGACATTGGTTCTACAATTACACATCGAAAACCGGACTTCAAATTCCTTAATGCCGACCCGCTGTTTACAAACACGCCGGCGGAGCCCATTGTCTGGGCTGCTCGGCCGCGGAAACGCAGAAGGAAAAGGGGAAAATGAGCCGGCGTTCTCATCAGAGTAAGACGTCGTGCAAATCGACCCCCGCTACCCAGTATACTACTGGCAAATGTTCCGTCTCTGGACAACAAGCTCTGCGAGCTGTTTCCAACGAGAGACGAGAGATTGCTGTGTTATCTGCCTTACAGAAACCTGGATGTTTACGGAGATTCCAGACTCGGCCATCGAAATCACAGGCTTTTCCGTGCACCGAGTGGACAGAGCGAAAGACCTCTCACGTAAAATCAGAGGTGGTGGTGTATGTCTTTCTGCTCTCCTGATCTGGAATATCTCATGCTTATGTGTTGACCATTCTGGCTACCGAGGGAATTCACAGCGGTCATCATCACAGCTGTGTACATCCCCCCACAAGCCGACACAGACCGGGCACTCAGGGAACTGTACGGTTGTATAAGTGAGCAAGAAACCGCGCACCCTGAGGCTGCATTCGTTGTTACCGGGGACTTTAACAAAGCCAACTTCCAAACAATCGCTCCAAAATACCACCAACACATAAAGTTCAACATACGAGGGGACCGGGTTTTAGACCATTGTTACTCTCCTTTTCGGGATGGCTACAGATCCCTCCCCCGCCCCCCATTTGGCAATTCGGACCACAATTCCGTTCTGCTTCTGCCCGCGTACAGGCAGAAACTGAAACGGGACGCACTCACCCTCAGAACGATCCAGTGCTGGTCGGACCAATCAGACTCTGCGCTACAAGACTGTTTTGATCACGTGGACTGGGAGATGTTCCGGTCCGCCTCTGATGACGACATCGAGGTTTACGCTGACAGCTTAATGTGTTTCATCAGGAAGTGCGTAGAGGATGTTGTTCCGACCAAAACAATATGGATATACCCCAACCAGAAACCATGGGTTAACAGCGATGTTCACGCGGCACTCAATGCGTGGACCTCCGCTTTTAATTCTTCTAACACGGAGGAGCGTTTACAAGCCAGTTATGCCCTCTGTAACACTATCAGTGCAGCCAAACGCCAGTACAGGCACAAGCTTGAAGGTCAGTTCAACACCACTGACTCTAGAAGTATGTGGCAGGGAATTAACACCATCACGGACTACAAACGGAATAAAGACTCCACCATGAACATCGCTGTATCCCTCCCGGACGAACTTAAAGGGGTCATGACATGAGAAACCAAATTTGCCTTGATCTTTTGGTATATAAGAGGTCTTTGTATCATTAAAACGTCCTGCAAGTTTAATATTTTAAGACGTCCTCCCCATTCTAAACGAATCATTTATTTAATCAAGCTCAAAATACAGCTCGTTCTGGATTCATGGTTAGAAGTGACGTGTCGGTTAGAAGTGACGTAACAGCGTTTGCATATGACCGCCTCCAGCACAAGATAACTACGATTTAAGCGCAAGACAACTACGCTCATTTCAGTATCGCCGTGCGCCTCACAAGTGTTCAGTCGATGGACAGCGAGCTCTGACAGAGACTACTTGTGCACAGGAAAATTACGATGCCACACAGATGTGCTGTTCCTGGCTGTGGTCAAACAAAACCTCTGAATAAGCTGCCGAAAGATCCAGACGTCAGGGAAAAATGGATGCAGTTTATTTTTTGCGGACGTTCCAGTCACGGCAATGTTAACTTAAGCGTTTGTTCTGTACATTTTAAGGATGACTGTTTTGAGAACAAATCTCAATATGATGCTGGCTTTGCCAGAAAACTGTTGCTCAAAGATAAGTCCGTGCCGACTATTCTGGGAACAACGACGACGCAAACTGTAAGTAATCTATTTTAAACTTTAAACTACTTTTTAAAGTGCAATTTCATTCATTATGAATAATCACAGTGTTTTTACTTAGTTTACTTGCATATTGTTCTGGCTGGGAGCGTCAATAATTGATACATAGGCACTGACGTTAGCCAATCATAACAGTGGGCGTTAACACTGAAGTCTTAAATGGAAAACGCCCCCAAAACAGACTGTTTGAATCAGAGGATGAGAAACAGGGTGGGAAAAGGTCATAAATCACTAGATTTTAAAAGTTTTTCTTAAAAAAAAATATATTAATACTATAATTGCACCTAAGGGAACATAATAATACAATAAAAAAACCATGTCATGACCCCTTTAATACGTTTTACGCTCGTTTTGAGGACAATAACACCGCCCTCGCAGAGAGAGTATTCGCGGCTGACGCTACAGAGGATGGTTCACTCTCCGTCTCTGTTGTGGATGTAACCCGATCCTTCCGACGGGTGAACATCCGTAAAGCCGCGGGTCCACTGCTATACAACACTGAAGGATGCATATCGCTCTGTCCCACGTGCAGCTTTGGGACTCTCTGATCACTGTCTGGTTCATCTTCTCCCGACCTACAGGCAGAAATTAAAATCAACAAAGGCAGTTGTAAGGACTATAAGGAGATGGACTATTGAAGCAGAGCTGGAACTACAAGCCTGCTTTGACTGCACTGATTGGACTGTTTTTGAAGCTGCAGCTACAGACCTGGACGAGCTCACAGATACTGTTACATCATACATCAGTTTCTGTGAGGATATGTGCATCCCTACTAGGACATTTTTGTCATTCAACAATGATAAACCATGGTTCACAGGGAAACTCAGACAGCTTCGTCATGCCAAAGAGGATGCTTACAGGGGTGGGGATAGAGTCTTGTATAATCAGGCCAGGAACACACTGAATAGGGAAATCAGAGTGGCTAAAAGAAGCTACTCTGAGAAGCTGAAAAGCAAGTTTTCAGCTAACGATCCTGCATCAGTGTGGAGTGGCCTGAAACAACTTACTAATTACAGGACTCCTACCTCCAACCCTGTGGCGGACCAACGACTGGCTGACGACCTGAATGTGTTTTACTGCAGATTTGAAAGGCCCGATTTCACACCCCACATGCACTCGGACCTTCATTTCACACAACCATTAACACCTCCTGCAACCCCCCTCCTCCCCCCTCCTGCTACACTACCTGCACTCAAGATTTGTGAGGACGATGTGTGCCGCGTCTTTCGGAAGCAAAGGACAAGGAAGGCTCCAGGACCAGATGGCATCTCACCAGCTTGCCTTCGTTCCTGTGCTAACCAACTGGCCCCCATCTTCACTCAGATCTTCAATAGATCACTGGAGCAGTGTGAAGTCCCATGCTGCTTCAAACGCTCAGTTATTATCCCCGTCCCTAAGAAACCAAAAATCACAGGACTTAATGACTACAGACCTGTCGCCCTGACATCTGTGGTCATGAAGTCATTTGAGAGACTGGTGTTGGCCCACCTGAAGGACATCACTGGACCCTTTCTGGACCCCCTTCAATTTGCTTATCGAGCAAACAGGTCTGTGGATGATGCAGTCAACATGGGTTTGCATCATATCCTGCAACATCTGGACAGACCGGGGACATACGTAAGGATCCTTTTTGTGGACTTCAGCTCGGCTTTCAACACAATCATACCAGATATACTCCGGACTAAGTTAAACCAACTCCCTGTTCCCACCTCTACCTGTCAGTGGATTACCAGCTTTCTGACGGACAGGCAGCAGCTTGTGAGGCAGGGAAAATTCTCTTCCACCACCTGTACCATCAGCACTGGTGCCCCCAGGGATGTGTGCTCTCCCACTTCTCTTCTCCCTGTACACCAATGACTGCACCACCAAGGACCGCTCTGTCAGGCTCCTGAAGTTTGCAGACGACACCACTGTCATCGGTCTCATCCGAGATGATGATGAGTCTGCATATAGAAAGGAGGTTGAACGGCTGGCTTTCTGGTGCAGTCAAAACAACCTGGAGCTGAATACGCTCAAAACAGTGGAGATGATTGTGGACTTTAGGAGGAACACCCCAACATTGTCCCCCTCACCATTCTAAACAGCACTGTGGCAGCAGTGGAGTCATTCAGGTTCCTGGGCACTACCATCTCACAGGACCTGAAGTGGGAGATACACATCGACTCCATTGTGAAAAAGGCCCAGCAGAGGTTGTACTTCCTTCGCCAGCTGAGGAAATTCAACCTGCCACCAGTGCTGCTGAAACAGTTCTACTCAGCAGTCATTGAGTCTGTCCTCTGCACTTCAATAACTGTCTGGTTTGGTGCAGCTACGAAATCAGACATCAGAAGACTACAAAGGACAGTTCGGTCTGCTGAGAGGATTATTGGTTGCCCCCTGCCCCCCCTTCAAGAACTATACACTTCCAGAGTGAGGAAAAAGGCTGGTAAAATCACTCTGGACCCCACTCACCCTGCCCACTACCTTTTTGAACTGTTGCCTTCTGGCCGGCGCTTCAGAGCTCTGAACACCAGAACCGTCAGACACAGGAACAGTTTTTTCCCTCAGGCCATCCATCTAATGAACAATTAAATTGCCCCATTGAGCAATAATTATGTGCAATACACAGTTTAATTTTAATTTATATTAACTGCCATTACTTACATTGCTCTGTACATAATATACTGTTTTTTGTTCTTTATATAACAGATTGTATTAGATTTGCACTACGTGTGTGTATGTGGGTATGTATGACGGTGAGTGTGTGTACGTATAATTATTTATTTTGTGTTCTTTTTTGTTTTTAATTACCAATGTCTTGCTGCTGTTTTTGGTATTGTTTGTATTGTTGTTGACTGGAAGCTCCTGTCACCTAGACAAATTCCTTGTATGTGTAAGCATACTTGGCAATAAAGCTGATTCTGATTCTGTACCGAAGCAAGCCACAATCACTTGCTTAAATGACTGGCGTCCTGTTGCTCTGACCCCCATCATCAGCAAATACTTTGAGAGGTTAATCAGAGATTACATCTGCTCTGTTCTGCCCACCTCTTTGGACCCATTGCAGTTTGCCTACCGCAACAACCTCTCCACTGATGATGCCATTGCATCTACACTACACACTGCTCTCTCCCATCTGGAAAAAAGGAACACATATGTGAGAATGCTGTTTGTAGACTACAGCTCAGCATTCAACACCATAGTGCCCTCCAAGCTTGATGAGAAGCTCTGGGCTTAAACAGCTCGCTGTGCAGCTGGATCCTGGATTTCCTGTCAGGCAGACGTCAGGTGGTTAGAATGGGCAGCAACACCTCCTCATCACTGACCCTCAACACTGGAGCCCCGCAGGGCTGTGTTCTTAGCCCTCTCCTGTATTCCCTATACACACATGACTGTGTGGCAACACATAGCTCCAATGCCATCATTAAGTTTGCTGACGATACGACGGTGGTAGGTCTGATCACTGACAATGATGAAAGAGCCTACAGAGAGGAGGTGCACACTCTGACACGCTGGTGTCAGGAGCACAACCTCTCCCTCAACCTCTCCCTCAAAACCAAGGAGCTTGTAGTGGACTTCAGGAGAAAAGACAGAGTACACAGCCCCATCACCATTAACGGAGCACCGGTGGAGAGAGTCAGCAGTTTCAAGTTCCTCGGTGTCCACATTACTGAGGAACTCACATGGTCCGTCCACACTGAGGCCGTTGTGAAGAAGGCTCACCAGCGCCTCTTCTTCCTGAGACGGCTGAGGAAGTTTGGAATGAACCACCACATCCTCACACGGTTCTACACCAGCACTGTAGAGAGCATCCTGACTGGCTGCATCACCGCCTGGTACGGCAATAGCACCGGCCACAACTGCAAAGCCCTGCAAAGGGTGCTGCGAACTGCCAGGAACATCATCGGAGGTGAGCTTCCCTCCCTCCAGGACATATACACCAGGCGGTGTGTGAAAAAAGCTCGGAGGATCATCAGAGACTCCAGTCACCCGAGTCATGGGCTGTTCTCACTGCTACCATCAGGCAGGCGGTATCGCAGCATCAAGACCCGCACCAGCCGACTACATGACAGCTTCTTCCCCCAAGCAGTCAGACTGTTGAACACTTGATCTATCAGGATTAATAATTAGCACTGCACTTTATTCACCTATAATCTCACACTGGACTGTCAACATATTCTCCTCAATTCAACTACTTATATATATTTCATATACTCCCACTTATTCTATATTGTGTGTATTGTTTACTGTACATTGTATATAATTATTGTGTTGTGTAAGTATGTGTACATTTGATATGTAAATTGTGTTGTGTAAGTATGTTGTTTACTGTAATTGGTATATGTCTCATCACTGTCATGACTGCTATGTTGCTCGGAACTGCACACAAGAATTTCACCTACTGTTGCACTTGTGTACATGGTAGTGTGACAGTAAAGTGATTTGATTTGATTTGATTTTGACTATAATTGTTTGCTTAGCGAAGCGAGTAAAATTTTAAATCATTTAAAAGCAGGAAAGAATTGAAATTTAAAACGTTCTATATTCTATGTTTTTATTTTTAGAGAGAGAGAGAGAGACTCTGAGCTATAGGTCATTTCAGTCATTTCTTGCTCACACTGTTTGGGCGACCACATGAATCGGCAATGTTTAACCATCTCTTTCATCGGAGCCCTTTGCTTTTCTCGGCCCTGAGTTTGTGGGATATTTTAATTGATGTAGCTTGTTAGCCATTAGTAACTTCATGTTATTAAAAGACTATGAAAAGAAAAGAACAGCCCTGACAATGCTATGTGCTTTATAATTTACTGCAGTCTCAGGAAAGCCCCTATCATTAAAATGTCTCAAAACAAGAGCTAAGCTGTATGGCTGTCTGTAGTTGTGATGAACACTTATGGAATGCTTAATAAAAGGGTCTCAGTGCACAGGTTTCTATAGACCATTTCAAGGACGTAAACAATAACAAAATAATTTGACCACTACTGCGCATGTCTGGCCAGAAGCATTTCCTGTAGCAGCATTTTTATAAGCCAGAACTTTAAAAGTGAAATGACTATTACATCATTTTAGAGTCTAGCTAAAACAGAACAAACAAGATATTTGCAAAAACTGAAAATACATAATGAGGTGTCATTAGAAAATCCATTAAATAAGACCCAAGGTGTGTTCAACTCTGTGAGATTGCTCTGTTAGCGCGGTTCATTTGAACAAGTGTGAATGCTGCCATCAAAACCTTGGATCATTGTTTTGTATCTTTAGGTTCAGTATTAAAAAATGCCAGTGTGAATGCTAAGTGAACCAGGACTAAATGTATCATTTTCTTTTTTGGTCTGGACCAGGAGAACCGAACTACAAGTGTGAACACACCCTTAGAGTCAACATTTTTTCTCAAAGAACATCAAACGTTTTCCTGAAGTGACTTATCCAAACGTTTTTTTTTTTTATACTGAGCACATATACGCGATAGAGGCGAGGAAATTATATCTTTTTAAATATAGTTTAAATACTCAAAGATATTTCCTCAGTGGAGAGAGGGAAAGTTGGTTCGCTCCTTTTATAGTCAATGGGCACGTGTACATGCCTGTTCTTACACCGATTATGCTTAACAATCCAACAACGATTGCGGTCATTTAAATGCAGTAAACCGCATTCCTTTATCGGCATCGTGCCCTTCTGGCCCAACCTGCCAGCAGGTCTTCCCTGCCTTCTCGGACCTGGGAGGGAGAAAAAAGTACTCTCCAGTTCTCTGATACGCCGAAGCCTGGTCCTCAGTCACTCCTCCACCCTCTAGTGGATGACAGCTGCTCCTCCCCAGGCGGACCTGAGCCAGTCCTCCAACCCCTGGCAGAAGGAACACCCCTCCGCATTTCAGCAGCCGGTAGGGAACTCCTCCACCCCTGGCAGCAGCTCTACCACTCCAGGCGGTCGGCAGCGAGCCCCTCCCCTCCCCTCCTCGCGGAGGCCCGTAGTGTTTTGGCAGCCGGTAGGGAAGTCATCCACCCCTGGCAGCGCCCCCACCACTCCAGGCGGCCAGCAGCAGTCATTCCTCCACGTCCAGGTGGCTGGTAGCAACTCCTCTGTCCCCCAGCAGATGGCCGCGGCTGCTCCTTTGCGGTGGATGGTAGTGGCGAGGATTCTACAAAGGCGCATCCCTCCTACTTCCCGGGTTTCGGCACCAATGTAATGGGGTAAAAGGGAAAGGAGGAGGCGAGAACCAGATGAAGCATCAAAGTAATATTAAACAAAAACACACAAACATAAATGCATACAGTGCAGCTGCCTGTAGCTCCCTCTCTCCCGAACTGCCACCTTCAGCCACCTTTATCCTTTTCGTCTGCTTGATTGGCCTGATTAGGGGCATCATTGCGGAACGGCCCCGCCCTCCTCCTTGCCACACTAACGTTTTAAGTCATTTAATTCGGAAATTCAGTTTGAAGCGATCTTAAAAGCATGACTATAATAATTGTTCTCCCTTCAAAGTACATTATGGAGGGTGATTTATCCCATTTGGAATGCATTCTGACTTCTCATCTAGCTGGAAATATTCAAGGAACAAAAAGACATCACTTCCTTAAACCGTATTGAAATGGTCAGTCTGCAACATCCTTATGGAACATACATTTGCAATAGTATTTACGCAACCTTGTCTTATAAAACATTACTTTACATACATTTTTACAAAATAATTTCTACGTGGCTCACTGTAATGATTACTAGAGTCGCTACAACGAGTAAATCGGCAGTTCATAAAAAAATTTCACCCTGTTTCTCACAATGTTATCTTATAACATCTAAACACTTTTACTATAGCACATGACTGATTTTAACGTTTAATTAACTGTGACAAGGAGGAGGGCGGGTCCGGGACGTAACTCACGCCCGCCCCGGCCCCCCCATCAGCCGAGGAGAGGGATATGCGCAGTGGAACGCAGTTCGAGAGAGAGAGAGAGCCACATGCAGCTGCCATGTGTGCGTTTATGTTTTTGTGTCTTTTGTTTAAGTTCTTATTCAAATATTACATTGACTGTTCAGCCGGTTCCCACCTCCTCCTTTCCCATTTGAACACTGTTACAGTAACGTAATCAACTACATTTACAATCTTGGTCGAGTGTGATCAAATTGTGCGGTAGCTCGACTGATAGAGCGTTGCATTTGTGATGTAAAGGAGCGGGTACGAGTCATGAAGAGCACACGAGTCCAAACACGAACCCAAAGTGCATAGAAGCGCCATAAAAAGATGTGGGTTTTTTTTCATCTCACATTTGCTTTTTCTGACACTATTGGTTAGATTTCGGTTTAGAGTAAAGAGATCAGTTTTGTTGATTTAAAACTCAATCTGTTTGGGAGAACATTTCACTCGCTTTTAGCACCACAAATTTCACCTTGAAACTGCCACAATATGTGTATTAAACCACAAAATGTTAAAATTTCACTACAGTCATTTCATGAGATCAGGCTGGTCTTACAAGAATTTAAATCAACATTATTTTAGTGTTGCTAAGAATGTTCAAATAAATGTAATTAACAAAGCAACACTAGCATACACAAGTATCGAAGTTGACTATCAGCCCTGGAGTAGCGAATTTGAATTCAGGGCATGTTGAGTGACTCCAGCCAGGTCTCCTTAGCAACCAAATTGTCACTGTTGATAGGGAGGGTAGAGTCACATGGGGTAACCTCCTCGTGGTGGTGATTAGTGTTTCTCACTCTCAGTGGCGCGTGTGGTGAGTTGTGTGTGGATCGTGGAGAGTAGCATGAGTGTCCACATGCTGTGAGTGTCTGCGGTGTCATGCACAACAAGCCACGTGATAAGATGCGCTGATGCACAATTTACGATAGTGGGAATTGGGCATTCCAAATTGAAAGAAAAGTATTTGGACACTTTACGGTTGTCAAACTTTAGTGGAACATGTCCATAGTGAATGAGCTAAACTACACCTGTGTGAACTTGAGGGGTAAGTGACTTCATACATCCATTAAAAATCACCACAAAACCTTCAAACCTATTGAGGAAAAGTGACACGTGATGTTCATTCTTGGATAAGCTCTAGCATCATTTGTTTGCAGATTACTCTTGATCTATAATATAATCTCATTGAGACATTTTAAGTGTGCCGTTAGCATCCATAGACTTATTGGGGTAACTGTACATTTTCATACAGAGTTAAAAAATGATTTGAGTCAGATTTAATCTTCTGGTTACATGTCAGAACTCAATTTGGGACTAATTATTCTGTCTGTCTGGAATTTCCCTTTACGGTAATTTGGGAAGCACTGCTGGCAGCATTCCTGCCTCAATAAACCTTCATTTTTGTCAGTGCATTGAAAGGATAATTTGAAGTTCTTTGCTCAATTGCAATGCTGTACCAACATGTTCCAGAGACCATTCAGGCAACTTTTTAATTTTTTCTTATGGTGACTGAGGCTGTCACGCCATCGAGCATCTTCTGAGTAAATGACAACTACATTTTCATTTTTGAGGAAACTTTCCATTCATTGTCCTCTAGAAAGGGATCATTAGTGGAAATATGACTTTATCTGGGTCAGTGTTTTAAAGGTTGGTGTTGGTTCAAGTCTTGTTCAGGGCATGGATACATCTTCTTGACTCTTTGCCAACAGAGCAAAGAATGAGAGCCCTTTAGTGTCTCACTTTTGACTCCCAACTGCACAAACAAATGAGTGTAAGTATTCCTTGGGTAAACAGCAGCTGTACTAGGAGTCTTGATCTATTTTTTTTCCTCCATTGGATTCTTTTTATGTACTTTTCCAGTGGTAACTGCATACCACAAAGGAAGTCTTCAAGCATATTGGCAGTTTTGCACTCAAGGTTGATGCCAGAGGAATAACATACAAGGAGTCTTGTTGAAATTCAGCGTGTTTAGCAGAAGTGCGCCTGGTGGGCATCAGTCATCATTCAGCACATATTTGAAAGGGTTTGGTCTTGTCTTTCAAAAACTCTACCCTCTTCGTCCATGATGGGGGTATGGCACATCAAAATTGGGTCAGATCAGTGTTGTGTCTGGCTAGATGGGTCACTCCAAACAGAGAAATTTCTATAGTGCCACAGAGACAGTTTTTACACTCTTTGGGGAATCAACCTATGAATGGCTCACTTATGGTTGTTTTTGCACATTAAACTGGGATAAGAGTAAGTATTTAAACAGAGAAAAATTACACACTTCAGCTTTAAATGTCAAATACCTTTTGAGGTCACTGTATGTCCACTGCTGTTTTTCAAGAGAATTACATTTTGGTGGTCATTTGGTTTGTGTTTTGGGAAATGATTTTTGGCTTTCATATCTATCAAATGAATCAGAGCAGTGGGAGCTGCACATCTTGCATTTCAAATAATAAAAGTGATATTTGGCTAAAATGATGCCAATATACATGGAGCTAATGTGAGATATTTCAGAAAAGTCAGTTTAACCCAGTCAACGAACAGGACGAGACTGACGAAGGTTTCTGGCAGAACACATGGGTTTAGAAGAGGATCTTGAGCGCAGATGGGATTCATTTGCTCTAGAAGAAGGTTTTGTGCAGATACATATGTGTCTAAATCAGCCTCTTTAAAAACAGTTTGAAGTATTTACAGAATAGCCTCCTCATCCAAAATGTGTTTACAAATGAACTTTGGACCATCAACATTATCAGGGAAGAGATGCATATTTCTGACATGAGTCGGTTGTTTATTTTTCTCTTCATTTTAATAAATGTTCCCCTCTGCTGCGTGTTACTCATCATGTGAGAAATGATACTTGAATTTTCAAAGTTCATGAGGCCATGCTTAGGCTACCAGTGTTAGGGAAGCTAGTTTGAATACTGGATCTTCCCAAGATACTCATAACTTAAATGGCAAATGGTCTGCAATTATATAACGCCTTTTTAACCTTAGCTGTATTCAAAACACTTTACACTGCGTCTCATTCACCCATTCACACACACACACTCTTACACCAATGACAGCAGAGCTACCATGCAAGGTGCTAGACTGACATTGGGGGCAACTTGGGGTTCAGTGTCTTGCCCAAGCACACTTCGCATGTGGAGTCATGTGGGCTGGGAATCAAACCACCAACCCTGCGATTAGTGAACAATCCGCTCTACCACCTGAGCCACAGCCGCCCACTTAATTAAATTAAAGTCAAGCTACTCTTTTAAAAAAGGTGTTAGCTACATCACAACTTACTAACAACTGAATTTACTAACTTACTACATTGAAGCCATTTAACCTTGTCCGACCCCGTGTCCACATGTGTGGATGTTGTATTTTGGATTGACTGAATACTGTTCACAAGACTCTAGACTGTCATTTAAAGGGTTAACTTCTGCTGAGTCATGTGATACAACAACATGCCATTCATTTCCGTGAAGCGCTCCTACAGACGCAGCACCAACAAAAGTGCCTCTAGTAAAAAATCTCTTTAAATCTCTTCATGCGATTATCTAATATTAATTATCAATTTAAAAAACGTGATCTCAGTAATTTGGAGTGTGGCATGATTGTTGGTTCCAGACGGGTTGGTTTGAGTATTTCTGTAATAGATGATCTCGGAGGATTTTCTCACACAACAGTCTCTACAATTTACTCTGAATGGTGCCAAAAACAATAAACATGCAGTGGACGGAAATGTCTTGTTGATGAGAGATCAACAGAGAATGGTCAGACTGTTTGAACTGATAACATCTACAGTAACTCAGATAACTGCTCTGTACAATTGTGCTGAAGAATATCATATCTGAATGTTGTTCTCAGATGCGGGTTGGTGCCGTTTTGGCAGCATGAGGGGGACCTACACAATATTAGACAGGTGGTTTTAATTTTGTGACTGATTGGTGTATATTTACTGTTCATTATCACATTGAGAATAAATGTGTTCATCCAAAAGCCGACATTTTTTTGACACACATGGGACAATGATAATCAGTACATAGATTCACCAATTTATAATGGATCATTTTATTCAACATGGTTGACAGTGATTGGATGATGCTGGACATTACCTTGAATCAGAATTAATTAAGGCAATTTCTGATGTAATGTCTGTAACATCTCAAAAACATGAATAATCAACACTCCTGCAAACACAAATCATTTGATGAAGCAAATCTGACTTTCTATAGCTTGGTATTATTAAAAATTTCACAATGTAGTCTCTCTGTCCACATATGTGGACATAAATATTTAGGAAAACTATTTTCTCTTTAATTGTTTTTGCTTGTTTATTGGAATTACTGCCGTGGCAGTTGTAGAAGTAGTACTTAAATGATTAGGGGAAAATTATCTAAAATGCTTTGAAACCTGAATACTTTGACCTCTGAGACATCAGTATGGTATCCGATGTGTGATTGAGCAGCGCAGCAATATTAGATGATGTTTATCATATTACAATTAAATCATCTTGCCACGTCTTGCCGGACAGTGAAAGACGCATTAGTTTGGTCCCATTTTCCTTCTCTCCACCTCTGTGAGAAACATAGTTGAATGTCTAACCATACTTTCCTGACAACTCTTATGAGTGTGTAAGAGGAAAGTTCAGGTTCATTTCTAATTATCTTCAGGTCAGACTTAGTAATACAGGGCTGATGAACTGATGTCTCTTCTGTATCCTGTAGCGCAGTTATATAGCTTGATATTATTTACAATTTCACAACTTAGTCCCACTGTCCACATATGTGGACATACATTTTTAGGAAAATTATTTGCTCTAGAATTTTTTTTTCTTTCTTTCTTTTTGCTTGTTTATTAGGTGCTATTAGTTACAAATCTAAAAGTGAAATGGAAAGCAGTCATGCAGGGGTCTCAGGAGGTTAAAGAAGAAAATATGCAAGGTATAATCAACGGCGTACATTAAACAATTTTAATACACAAATTGAAGGCGAAGAACCACCCGACACCATGGTCACTTGCCAGTAGTGTTGGCCGATATGGCCAAAAAAATTACAATATACATTTCATACCATTAATAAGGGTAGAAATACATTCCACATATTTGTTAGATCTCAAGAATAAATTAAACAGAACCTGTTTGCGTACAAGTAAACTCCAGAGGGTAAGCTATCTTTAAGGTACACTTAGTTTAAGATTTGATCTGACAGAAGGTGTGTGTGACCTCTTATTAATGACATTTATCAAATTTCATTCTCTTCAGCTGATGTTTGACACCACTGAATGGCTTTCTTGTGATGTTTCACTGTCAAGCTCAGTAGGTGGTGGTAATGCACTATAAACTGAATTGCTAACCGCCAATAAACATCAGAAGAAGAAACACTTTCTTGCCTGTGACAGCGCTATAGATCAGGAATAAACTTTTAACTAAATAGTACATAAACTGCAATGGTGATGTCGGAGTTATTGTTGTGTTAGTCAATAGCTTTATTGCATTGTCAGTGCTGTCTTTTTCAGTACACAGCAATATCATATTAGCCAGATAGCTACAGAGCCTCATTGCCGGTGTCATGATAAATTGAGTCCGCCTGGTAAATCGTATCCCCATGGGGCTTAATGTTTGTAATGCCTAAGCATGTTATCATGATAGCATGTCATTTGAAGTCTATGCTAACTGAAAAACACAAACAACGACACATCTTTAATTTCACAATCTGTAACTTCAGTTGTAAACTCTTATGTGTAACTCATTGTTTAAAAGTCATTAAATGTTGTATTTACAAAGTTATATCGATATACACGATTGTTATGGATCATGGGGTGTGCATGCGCACGTGAATAATTTTACTTGCATTTTCAGCAGATTCGTTCAATGTGAATTTCCAAGAAGCAAAGAAAAGACGTTTTACACATCGTACAATTTATTTGGTATCAATATTAACCGGCTTTGTATGATCAATGTCTGTTCCAATGAATTTGACACAGTTTAAGAGCGATTTTAACATGGTAACATGGTTGCCCATGTTTACGTGGGACATTCGTTTGAATGGGAACTGGCAATTACACTTGTATTGAGTATTGAGAGGGGAGGGAAAGATGGTGGACCTGGTGCAACCCAGGCTTTGTGCTCTGTCAGCTTGTCACAGTTTTTACTAGTGCTTTGCTATCCAATTGCCATTATTTGGTCCTTTGGAAATTATTTTACATCCTCCAGTGTTTAAACTGTAAAACACTGGAAAAGTAGTGCACCATGATGATGAAAAAGAATCATGTTTTATCCCGCTGCAGTGAGGTAACTGACTGCCATGATTATGTTGCGAAGATGGAAGATTTCACTGAGAAAGCTAAAAGAAAAGACCCTTTCTAGCAACTAATTGGAAGGACACAGGGACAGAAGGTAGAGAAGGTATAAATGCTATCTTGGAAGCAATAAAGCTGCTAACTGACAAGGTGGATACACTGTGCACCCAGCTACAGCAGAACATGCTAACTAGCATAGCTAAGGCAGTCGAGTTCAATGTGACATAGATCAAAGACTGCAAAACTCAGCTACAAACCTCTGATCGAGAAGTGTCAGCTTTAAAGAACGATAATGCAGAGCTAATGGAATGTGTCCTAGAACTTGAATGGTACAAGTGCTGTAGGAATCTCAGGATCCATGGGATAAAGGAAAAAGAAGGTGAAGATATACATGAGGTGGTTGCTAATTTGCAGGTGAAAATTCCCCATCATGGTCCCCAAACTTCAACCACATTGTGGACTCGGTTCACTGAAGAAAACAAAATGAGGCATGTCATCGTCAAGTTCACTTAGAGATTACACTGAGATGAGTTGTGGAAGATGACCAAGGATGTCACGATCAGCATACACCACTGTTTTCAGAAAAGACTGTTTTGACTGTTCACCAATGTTTTCTACTAACTCCATCATAAAGTTTGCAGACGACACTACTGTGGTGGGACTCATAACGGGAGGGGATGAGTCAGCCTACAGACAGGAAGTGCAGAATCTGTCTGAGTGGTGCTCTGCCAATAACCTAATCCTAAACACTGCAAAAACAAAGGAACTTATAATGGACTTTAGGAAATGTAACACACACCACCAACCCCTTTTCATTAATGGCGAGAGTGTGGAGAGAGTTCACTCATTTAAATTTCTGGGCATCCATATTACAGATCGTTTCTCATGGACAATCAACACCACAACAGTTGTAAAAAAAGCACAGCAGCACCTCCACTTCTTGAGGATACTCAAGAAAAACAGCATGAATCTAAGGCTGCTGGTGTCCTTTTATAAATCCACCATTGAGAGCATTCTTTCATATTGCATCTCTGTGTGGTTTGCTGCGTGTTCTGCTGCCGACAAAAAGGCTATACAGAGAATCATCAAGACTGCAGAAAACATCATAGGATGCCCTTTACCATCTTTGTCAGACATTGCACTTAGTCGCACTCTCTCAAGAGCCAAAAATATCATCAAGGACAATACTCATCCAGGTCACTTTTTGTTTCAACTGTTGCCTGCTGGTAGGCGTTATAGGTCTATACAATCCAGCACCACCAGATTCAAAAATAGCTTTTTTCCAAATGCAATAGTTTCTATTAATAAATAGTCAGACAAATCCAGTCACCCTTTGCACTGTGATTACCGTTTTAATTCATTTTATACTGATTTTATACTGGTTTTTTTATGTACTGTAAGGATTATTAAAATGTATTTATTGTATACACCAGTGGAGAGTGCTCCCAATTTCGTTGTATTGTAAAGTACAATGACAATAAAGGCATTCAATCAATTCAGTTCAATTCAAAAGAGGTAATATCCAGCCTTAACATTAGTTTCATTTTCTTTCAATCACTGAACCAACACATAAGGCATCATTGTTTGTCCTACAGTGTGATCTAGTCAGCTTGTTTAAGTGAAAGAGGATTGGACGATTTTTTCATTAAGTCCTGTTAATCTCTTTAAAAGTGGATCATTGATGTGAATGAAACTGAAAGTGAATCACTGAAAGTGAAGTTGCTCTGCCAGAGACATGAGTCAGTCCAGCTGATGAGTCAACTGGGTCCATTTCAAACTCATCCTCGATGTTGGTCCAATGTAAACTGATGTTTTAACGCAGTTTGTCTCTTGAGTCTGTTGTATCCTATGCAGACATCCCAAGTCTTCCGGAAGTTCCGGGAGTCTCCCGCGTATTGATAGCGGCTCCCTGATGCCCGCAAATTAGTTAAAATCTCCCGGAATCAAGAGCGAGCGAGCAAGAGCGGTTAGACTGTGCTCCAAACCGTGTAGCGCGCACGGCAGAGAGGGAGAGAGCGAGAGACCTTGCGTGTGTGTGTGTGCGTGTGTGCATCAAGAAGTGACAGAGAGCATCCTGATTGGCCTGTTTCGGTAAGTCAACCAATCAATTGTCAGTGTGGGCGGGCTTTTATTGGGGGGGGTCCGGGATACCTCCCTGAAATGACTTTTTGCAGGTTGGGATGCCTGCCTATGACTCAACATGCTCAGAAGCCTTTCATAAATCAAGGAAGAGGTTACCAGGAATTGTTGTGTGTCTAAATCCAAGCCTGCTTCCTTTGAATCCTCTGGAGAACAGTAAAGTGTTGAGCTTTGCACTTACTTTAATACTACTTTGTATTGCTAAGGCTAATTATATTGTTAATATTTGATGTATCTTTTTATGCATTTTCACACGTTTTGTATAATTTGTATATTTTTGGCCCTCAAAGATGTGGAAGTGATTCACAATTGATGAGGTATAATTAGAATCTTTGCATGCTCTCGTCACAATTATTATACGATAAAGCATTTCTCGTAGCTGCTTTGCTCCAAATACATCCAGAAGGCTGATAGCATTCTGTTGCAATGCATCCTTTGCAGACAAACACATGTGTCGTATTGATCAGAACCCTCAGAAGCTCTCAGTGTGTAAGGGGAACCCTTTGAAGGGAACAGGGCATGGGCATGATCACTTCTGAGTGTAATGTACCTTGACTTTATGCTATAGGACACATCCACGTGCACCTGTATCTTCAGCCCCTCATTCATTCATGTTTGTATTTGACTGTCTGGTAGTCTTTTTCTGGTTTGCTTGTTTCAGCTCTTCAGGTGGTATAATCAGCAGTAAATGTCATTGTCCTGTAGTTTTTGGGGACTTTTGGGGCTAATGCATTTTATTGTGATACAGAGAATTCAACACCTTCAACTCGTTTGCATGTTGATTTGTGTGTTGTCCAGTTAGTCCCTGCTCTGAACTGCACAACTACTGAATTTGAATGGTCACATAGTCTGTGCAACCCCTAGTCCCTGCTGGTAGATGCCAGAACTACACCATTATGGGAACCAAAAACATTTTACATTGATGACAATTCAAAAGTAAATGTTTTATTAATGCTGTCATTTTTGGATGGCTCTTAAAGTGTGAAAATAACTTATATTTTCCCTTGACTGTTGCCTTTGATGCCACTGCTCAAGACATTTGCGTGAGAATGACCTTCTTGACAAAAAAACAAAGCCACTTTCATAATGAGACACCAGACAGGAGGTCGAATGCTTAGTCTACCAAAATTGGTGTATACTTTTCGAATATCTTTTACCCCTAGTGGCCGAAAATTAAGCGACATTCGTGCCCATACGCAACAATGCTGTGAGCATAACTGTTGGTTTCACTTACTTCATTGAATGGATGCAATATTAAAGGCACATCTGGTGTAAAATGCACTCGATTCTTGTTAACATCTGAGTAGTAATTACATTAATGTAGTCCTAAGCCTCTCTCAAACCCTAACAATAGCTGTACTGAGACCAAAACAGCCTTATTTCCGCTACTTCTGTGCAAATGTCTCTCTGTAGCTGGAGATCAAAAGGTATGTGATATCAAAGGCACAGCATGAGGACATGAACATTGGCAGCACGATAGACCTTCGGATTCGGCACATTGGGTCTGAATTTATGTGGAAAAACTATCCATTTATGTGGAAATATCACGTGATTTCTTGTGTGATCATGTTGTAGACACTGCCCTACTTGCCATGCTATCTGGAAGCAGATGTATTTACAGTTTAGGAGAAGGGGACATTGTCATTCAAACATTTACTTACGCCCCTGAGGAAACAACCAATATTTCATTAAAACATTTCCAGGAAGAGAAAGGTTGTAACAGAAGTTTATTTTGTCACTTGTACACTTGCATGTAGATGTTAGCCTCAAAGCCAACAAAACCACAAAACTCGTTTTTATAAGATCCCAACCAAGCAGGTGCACTAAAGAAATGATGGTTGGTACAAATAATGTATATTCTCTTACATACAAAGATACATATAATTTGGAAGCTAAATTTGGCAGTGTCAGATTTGCTGTGGATGTGGGCTACTGGCTTTAGAACGTGATTGCAGGTTGTCAGATATATTCAGAGGTTGTGGGAGTGAATGAAGATGTAGAACAGTAGTATGTTATCATTAGATAAGCCGTGGACAAGACCGCCTGGAATGCACAGCAGGTGAACTCCTCGTACTCGCTCCACTGTGCTCTTGTTTTATCTGAATGTGTCATCCTCTGAGCAGACCTTTGTCAATAATGTGGGGCATTGCTAGGTGGCCCAAGTCAAAAGATCACACATTATTTGATGTATGCAATTTATGTTCGGAGCAGGAAGTTGGGGTTAGGAGTTTGTTTAAAGCATTAGTAATAGTGATCCTTGCCTTTCCAAACAACACTAACTTTTATTCATGTTGCCAAACGTTCTTCCAGCTCATTTGAAGTTCTCCTCTTGATAAGAATACATCACTGGAAATATCCTCAGGCTCCAGGCTGACAGCAGTGCATACCAGAACACATCAGCACTCACACAAACCTTCTACAGGGCTCCAGACTGTGACTTTAATGGTCACAAATGCGACCGCAACAACAAACACAGATTTGCGAACAAATCACTCTTAAACCAGGTCTTTTTAATGAATCAATCGAAAAGAATTCAGAATTCAGGAGCTCAGGATAGCAGTTAGAATAAGAGCCAATTTCTCAGCAAATCTGACAGTGTGTCATTGTGGTTGCATTGCATCATACTAGTTTTCAGCATCTCTAGTCATAAGCGCTGTGTTTGTAAGATGCTGTGTCAAGAATGTAAAAGAATATAAAATTGCCGTTATATTCAAGTTAAACGTAGTGGGAAACTTTTAAAAATGCACATCATGATCCCTGTACTATGTTGTGTGCGGTTCATCTGTCATAAGAGCACGTCATCTGTGGAAGAATGAGTCTGCGTTTGTTGGCGTGATCAGGACCGGCCCATGACATAGGCAGTTGCCTAGGGCGCAAAATGACAGAGGCATTGCACGAGATTTTGTTTTTTGGTCGGAAGTGCGCCCTCTCGTGACGAGGGGGGTTAGAGTTTGATGGGCGCCAATCTAAAAACACTCATTTGAATCCTAAATGTTTCAGTTTTGTAATATTTTTTGTTAGTTTCAAGCCCTAACCATCTGTCAGACTAGAAATGGGATGCACAATATGGAGGAGAAATGCAATATGTGAAAAGATGTTGGATAATGTGATATGCAAGTGTGTGGAACATCGGAACCCCCACCGTCTAAATATATGGACGTTTATGGAAAAAAAAGGACTGTCCATTCCAGAGATCACAAAAATAGTTGTCTTTTGCTCCAAATTATATGAAGATTGCATATAATATGTAAGGGATATCCCACTGCTAGGTGTGCATTAAACAATTTTAAATGCACGACGTGGAGTCAAAGAACAACCCAACGTGAAGCCTCCGGAAAGTGCATTTAACATTGTTTACGCACACCTAGCCATGGATTATCCCACTTATAGCATGGTCACTTGCTAGCTTTGATTAGTTACAGCTGTCATTATTAATGCAGTGCCAAGATTGACTGGAACAATAAAAAATAACAGTTAATCTTATCTAAGCTCTAGAGCACAGAGAAAAAGTAGTGCGACCACACACTTGGTCAAAGTTGTGAATTTAAATGCAGAAATAATAAAATCTGCAGAATGTAGAGGGATTTTCACATTAATGTGGAAAGAACATTAATGATGTGTTAATTCATTTTTATTCAGTGCCATTTTCACATTAATGTGGAAAGAACGAGTGACAGTAAAAGTAGCACTTAGTTTACATGAGGGGAAAACCATCCAAAACACTCTGGAACCTGCAGATTTTGACCTCTGAGACATCGGTATGAATCAAACATGGCTGCACCATTGATTGAAGTAAGAATGAAATTCCAATTTGTTGTTGCACAGTAAAGACTCAGAGATGTGTGAGTGCAGGGGACCCTTATGCTAAGAAATTCAAATATCAAGATTGTAAAAGATTGATTAACGCACATATAGCTGTGAATAAATGAACTTCACTTTAGTTAGTAATTTAATGACATTAGATAAAGAATTTTGCTGGTACTAAATCAGTACTGCAATAAGATTACATTTATTTGAATGAATTAATAAATAGATCAATGAATATAATTATATTATAGATATTATTATATTATAATTTATTATTAAGTAATTAATAAAATTATAATCTGTATGAATAATTGTAAATCACATTACTTTAGGCAGTTGTTTCTTTATTTTACTTAAATATAAACATGTATAGTGACAGAAAAAACAACTCAAGATCTTTTTCACATAGTAAAGAAGTCCAGTAGATTCACATCATTGACTCTTGACGAAAATACTTTCTGTGCTCCCACATGTAATCCATTTAGATCGACTCTTCTCAGTAGTTTCAATGCAAACCGGTGCGAAGCGCCGGAGCGCTGAAAAGGGGCGGGGCTGAATACGGTGAATACTCATCATTCAAAAGTAGGGATTCATCTGATCGGCTCCAATACAAAGGCTTTTAGACGGATCGGGTATCAGTCCGACGAGCCCGATCCAGATCCGATACTGTGTGTTAGTCATGTTCGTTACTATCAAGCTCCACAAATGACATAAAAGAACCATAAAAACACAATTAAAATAGTTCATATGATTCGTGCATTTTATTCAAAGCCACTCGAAGACATTCGATAACTCTGTGAATCACAAAAGACTGTTTAATAAGTAAATACAGTGGGTACGGAAAGTATTCAGACCCCCTTAAATTTTTTGTTAGCCACTCTTTGTTATATTGCAGCCATTTGCTAAAATCATTTAAGTTCATTTTTTTCCTCATTATTGTACACACAGCACCCCATATTGACAGAAAAACACAGAATTGTTGACATTTTTGCACATTTATTAAAAAAGAAAAACTGAAATATCACATGGTCCTAAGTATTCAGACCCTTTGCTGTGACACTCATATATTTAACTCAGGTGCTGTCCATTTCTTCTGATCATCCTTGAGATGGTTCTACACCTTCAATTGAGTCCAGCTGTGTTTGATTATACTGATTGAACTTGATTAGGAAAGCCACACACCTGTCTATATAAGACCTTAAAGCTCACAGTGCATGTCAGTGCAAATGAGAATCATGAGGTCAAAGGAACTGCCTGAAGAGCTCAGAGACAGAATTGTGGCAAGGCAAAGATCTGGCCAAGGTTACAAAAAAATGTCTGCTGCCCTTAAGGTTCATAAGAGCACAGTGGCCTCCATAATCCTTAAATGGAAGACGTTTGGGACGACCAGAACCCTTCCTAGAGCTGGCCGTCCGGCCAAACTGAGCTATCGGGGGAGAAGAGCCTTGGTGAGAGAGGTAAAGAAGAACCCAAAGATCACTGTGGCTGAGCTCCAGAGATGCAGTCGGGAGATGGGAGAAAGTTGTAGTAAGTCAACCATCACTGCAGCCATCCACCAGTCGGGGCTTTATGGCAGAGTGGCCCGACGGAAGCCTCTCCTCAGTGCAAGACACATGAAAGCCCGCATGGAGTTTGCTAAAAAACACCTGAAGGACTCCAAGATGGTGATTGTGGCTGCGGGGGCGTGGTCAAGCGCCCATCCGGGAGAGAAAAGCGGTAAGGGCGCTTACACCTGAGCTAAATTATGTCTAACACCTGTGTCTAATTTCAGTAAGCATGGGGAGAGCGGCATAAAAGAGCAGCAGCGACAGAGCCTCGGGGAGAGAGAGAATGACAAGGGAACCCAGTGTGTGGAGTTTTGCTCGAAGATCAAGAAAGTATTGAATTTAATTTTTACTAGTCGAAGGTCCTTCCTCCCATGCTTCGCGGATGACGTCAAGCACCCCGCGCGGGCGCCGCCCATACAGCAGCTCAAACGGGGAAAATCCCGTAGAGGCTTGCGGGACCTCGCGTACTGCAAATAACAGGGGGTCGAGCCATCTATCCCAATTCCTAGCGTCTTCGTGCACGAACTTACAAATCATATTTTTGAGAATTTTATTAAATCGTTCCACTAGCCCATCCGTCTGCGGATGGTAAACGCTAGTGCGAATCGATTTAATGCCCAACAGTCCGTAAAGCTCGCGAAGTGTACGTGACATAAACGTCGTGCCCTGATCGGTGAGGATTTCTTTCGGAATCCCCACCCGGGAGATTATTTTGAAGAGTGCCCCTGCAACACTACGTGCTGAGATGTTGCTCAGGGGCACTACTTCCGGATATCGCGTTGCATAATCCACCAGGACTAATACAAAGCGATGTCCGCGTGCTGTCCGTTCTAATGGCCCGATGAGGTCCATTCCAATTCTCTCAAAGGGGACCTCGATCAGTGAAAGGGGGCGCAATGGCGCTTTTGGGGTGGCCGGCGGATTTACCAGCTGACATTCGCGGCACGCCACACACCACCTGCGGACGTCGCCGCCAATGCCCGGCCAATAGAAATGGGCTATTAGACGGAGCAGTGTTTTCCTTTCCCCTAGGTGACCTGCCATGGGATTATAATGAGCCGCCTGGAAAACCATTTCCCGGCGGCTCCGTGGAATCAACAATTGTGACACATTCTCTTTTGTTTGAGTGTCCTGCGTCACTCTATATAACCAGTCATTTATAATGGAAAAATAAGGGTATGAAATGGCGATGCCCGGCCAGAGTTTTTTACCATCAATTACTCTCACTTGGTCAAAGGCGTGCTTGAGGGTTACGTCCCGCGACTGCTCGCCCCTTCACTCGTCATTCTGACTGGAAGCCGTCGAGGACGGCCCGGCTCAGCCTCCCCTGCCAACGCATCGCACATCGCACACCTCCCTATTTTAGTGCAGGACCCATCCGCACAAATTCCCCTTAATATTTTCTTAAAGCCCGGCCAATCAGTCCCCATAATCAGCGGATGAGTGAGGCGGGAACTAACCGCAGCCTCCAAGCTATGTTTTTCCCCCCAGAATTTTATCAGCAAGGTCACCATAGGATACTTGTGAACATCCCCATGCACACACCTCACCCTCACCAGCTTAGCTGTGCCCAAAGCCCCAGGTTGAACCAAGCGTTGGTGGATGGTGGTCTGATTACACCCTGTATCCAGCAATGCTTGGTAAGTACCCCCCTTGATCCTTACCGGAAACCGATACGCTCCAGCCTGATCGGGGAAGGTCTGCTGGATATCGGGGACCCGCACCACCGTCCCCACCTCCATCAGCGGACACTGATCCCGGAAGTGGCCCGGGTCTCCGCATCTCCAGCAGGCCGGCCCAGGCGCTACGTCTGTACCTGCGGCGGCGGGCGCCCCCACCTGAGGGGGAGAGCGGCTGAAGGTTGGGAAAGGGGAGTGTGTTGCTTTCCACGGCCGGGAAGCTGGTCTCGGGGGGCCTCCCCGCCTACGTGGGGCAGGAACGGGACCTGGAGAGAAAACAGAACGGGGTGGCAGAAAGGAATGGGAGGGAACAGGGGAACATACAGGGGAAGGGGGAAGAGAGGGAGAGAGAGAGAGCTCCTCCGCCCTCGGGATCGCCGCCATGTGGTCCTCCGCAAGCCGGACGGCTGCCTCCAGCGACGCCGGGCGGTGGCACTGGACCCACTCTGCTGTTCTCCTAGGCAAGCATTGGCCGAACTGCTCCAGAACCACCTGATTCCCTCGACGTCGCGGTCCCCCACTAGCAGCCACCTCCGGCAGGCGTCCCGGAGCCGTTGAGCGAAGGCAAACGGGCGGTCGGAAGTCTCTAGCCTAATGCTTCGGAAGAGCTGGCGATTCTCCTCCGGGCTCCGACCAACCCGTTGCAGGATGGCTCTCTTCAGATCCGCATAGGCCAGGAGGTTCGCCGCCGGCAGTTGTTGCGCCGAGAGCTGGGCTTCCCCGGACAGAAGAGGAATGAGGCGAGCTGCCCATTGATCGTGCGGCCAGCCCCAGATCTCGGCGGTCCGCTCGAAGAGGTCCAGGAACGCTTCCAGAACGCCTCCCCCATCTTTTGTAACACGGGTGGGGGCAACAAGGCACGGGGATCTGGGGTCGTGGCTGCAGCCGGGGCGGCCTCCTGGCTCAGAAGACTCTGGATCGCATGTTGGTCCTCTGCTTGAGCCCGCATGATCTCAAAGAATCGGTGATCCTGGTCCTGCCGGAGCTCAAGCAGGGATTGTTGGTGGCTCTGATGTAATGCAGCGAGGGACTGGAGGACCCCTGCCAACTGGGAGGACTCTACGGGGCGATCACCTTCCATCGTCTCGGGAACCAACAGAGCGGAAAAAAACCAACAAAACAAAACAAAAAATATATATATATATTTCGTCCCGGGTTTCGGTACCAGTGTGGAACGCTCTCGCTCTGAGGGAGGGAAAACACTGGAAAACTTCTTCAGGTAACAGGGTTTTTATTATTTTTATTGGGTACACAATGCTGTCTTTCGTGGGAACACTGGGTTCCCTTGTCATTCTCTCTCTCCCCGAGGCTCTGTCGCTGCTGCTCTTTTATGCCGCTCTCCCCATGCTTACTGAAATTAGACACAGGTGTTAGACATAATTTAGCTCAGGTGTAAGCGCCCTCACCGCTTTTCTCTCCCGGACGGGCGCTTGACCACGCCCCCGCTGCCACAGTGATAAGTAAAATTCTCTGGTCTGATGAGACCAAGATAGAACTTTTTGGCCTTAATTCTAAGCGGTATGTGTGGAGAAAACCAGGCACTGCTCATCACCTGTCCAATACAGTCTCAACAGTGAAGCATGGTGGTGTGGGGGTGTTTTTCAGCTGCAGGGACAGGACGACTGGTTGCAATTGAGGGAAAGATGAATGCGGCCAAGTACAGGGATATCCTGGACGAAAACCTTCTCCAGAGTGCTCTGGCCCTCAGACTGGGCCGAAGGTTCACCTACCAACAAGACAATGACCCTAAGCACACCGCTAAAATAACGAAGGAGTGGCTTCACAACAACTCCGTGACTGTTCTTGAATGGCCCAGCCAGAGCCCTGACTTAAACCCAATTGAGCATCTCTGGAGAGACCTGAAAATGGCTGTCCACCAACGTTTACCATCCAACCTGACAGAACTGGAGAGGATCTGCAAGGAGGAATGGCAGAGGATACCCAAATCCAGATGTGAAAAACTTGTTGCATCTTTCCCAAAAAGACTCATGGCTGTATTAGATCAAAAGGGTGCTTCTACTAAATACTGAACAAAGGGTCTGAATACTTAGGACCATGTGATATTTCAGTTTTTCTTTTTTAATAAATGTGCAAAAATGTCAACAATTCTGTGTTTTTCTGTCAATATGGGGTGCTGTGTGTACAATAATGAGGACAAAAAATGAACTTAAATGATTTTAGCAAATGGCTGCAATATAACAAAGAGTGAAAAATTTAAGGGGGTCTGAATACTTTCCGTACCCACTGTATATTTACTGCACGCACAGCTCTAGCTCGTCATTGAATGATGATGCTCTGTTTACACACACACACACACACACACACACACTAGTGGCTATTTTTAGCCTTCACGCAATATTTGAGACATCTCAGAAGTAGATGTTCAATAGTTCGGTTCACTTCTAATATACATTTAGAACGGCACCGGATGTGCACTTTACCAGAATTTCAATAAGAAGCGAATTAAACTACTGTGAACTTTCCTACAAACAGACACATACAGGACTTCCTGTAGAGTTCAGAATGTCAAAACAAAAGCGTGAGGGTTTAAAAGTTATAGGTGCATGATTGAGATATATTATTATTATTATTATTTGTTTACAAGTTAAATGGGCTCCAAAATTAACTGTGAATGAAAAGTGAGCTGATATCTTACAACTAAATGAACAAAAAGAGATCTGAATCCTCTAAAGTCCAGATACAAGTTGAAAAAATTCAATAATAAAAACGGTTTCTTTTCTACTGATGACTTATACTGGAATTACTGTTCATTTAGCTGCTGCATTATTCAGTATACTATTTAATAATAAAGCGTTTCTTAATAATCTATACATTTATATTGAAATAATGTGTAGTTAGAGGTTTGTGTTTCTTTACATATTACAGAGTACTCCCAATTAGTTCCACACAATAATGTAAAGATGTTCAAACTGATTATACAAAAAAACATCGACACTGCTATCGGATCGGGATCGGTATCAGCCAATACTGAGATTTCTGATATCAGAATTGGGTTGGAAGAGACAATGTGGTATCGGTGCATCCCTATTCAAAAGTGTGCCCCTTTGATTTGCCTCGGGGCAATACTCATAACTTTCCCATGTCTGGCCTGGGGTGCCAAAAGCTTCCCAGAGCTTGAGACAACATGTCTGTTCTGACTGGAATCTCCCAAGGCACTTTCTCCAGGAGAGAGATCAGAGTCGAAAAACATTCTTGAGATGGCCAAAACAGCGCATGATCCCCTCCGCTGCAAGCAGTTAGCTTCAAATGGGGAGGAGAGAGAGAGAAAGGCTGAGGCCGCTCAACCATTCCCTAATTCATGTGCAATCTCCCAGAATAACACAGGAAAAGACAATAGGGACAAAGTGGCTTCCTTACTTACAAACGATGAATTCTCGCATACAGCATTTTTAATAGTGATGGCTCAAGAAGATCATGGTAACTCTTTCACACACTTGATCGTCAGAAAATAGCCACCGAGCTAGGCCTCAAAGCATGTCTGATGAGACTCGCACTATCGCGCCAGTGGAGGGCTACACACACAAGGAAGAATCTGATGTCCGTTTGTACTACAATCTACTAAAATCCCAAAGCTGAAATCCCAAACTGCCTCCGCACATGGAGCTCTAATCTGTTGGCCGTGGAACTGCAACAACTGGGGATAATGCCTCATGGTGAGAAATTGCGAGCCTCATACAAGGTCCGTATCGAAATTTGTTTGGGGAAAAAAGCACATTAAAATTGCTCTGAAATGATGCTGTATAAAACAACGTGAGTCGCTTTCCATCCTCTGTTGCCACTCAAAAGAGAGAATAATAACGATCCTCGCTTCAACATGAGTCGCTGGTACAACACGGGCCAGATGAGATCCTGCACTGAAGAACAGATAATCTGACTCGATGGCACAAAACGAGCGCCTTTAATGGACTCCATGACATATCTCCCTAGGGGCGTCGCTTAAGCGCCATCAGCCAATAAATTGTCTTTATTTCACATATGGGATTTAAAATAATTTTAAATAAGTTAGATCTTAGCTTTCTGACAGAAGTCTTCTTTGCATCTGTAGAAACATTTGTCTGCTGTAATACAGATGATATGTACGGTGGCCAATTGTAATGCGACACATGACTGAACCCTTTAAGCTCTTTTTTTTAAGATTTCCTGTTTCAGTGGCATCCCCCCTAACTTTTCAAATGTTTTAATTATGTGGATTATGATACAGTCTAAGACACTCTGAAAAATCACAAAAACAGAATCTGCTGTCACAAAAACATTTGAGCCAAAAATTTACTTTTTTTATTTTTCTGATTTGACATGATACATCTCTGGGTGTAAATAAGGTGGCTCTGAAAAACTGCTTATGTTTTGTTCCCAATCATGTCAACTGTATCTGAGAAAGATTTTGTGTTGATACAACAAATCAATCAAAAGTTTCAGCATTACAAATATAATTGATCATAGTGTCCAAAAACATCTCCAAACAAATAAAAGATAATAATTGTACATAAGAACTAATTACACATGCAAACACAACAATGACTAAAGGTTTGCATAGCATGCACACATGATTTTAGTCATGAGATTTCACAGAATGAGTTTCATTCTGTGTCATTTGAGTCATTATTGAGTCTGTGTCATGTATTTGGCGCCATCTCCTGGTGGTCATATGTAACATTGTGCTTCATGTGGATTATCTAATGATCTATACATCTGATTATCTTGTGTGTGGACTCGTTTGAAAGATAACCACCTCCTCTAAATAATGATATGTGATATTTTATGTAAGTTATAAGCAGAAATTGCGGCATATAAGAAATATAAATGCCAAAGACATATACTTAGCTGTTACTTGCTATATGAGTAAAACAAATATGCTGGTTGTATTTTACTCTTTGAGAGATTTCCAACAACATGTGACACATGACTATTTGATGAGTTTGATGTTTTTACTGACTGTAATAATATTACAGTGCAACTGTTTTTAATAAAAGATCAAAACAGAACATGTTTGATTTGTCTGCAAGTTTTAAAGCACTTGTTCAGTTTTGGTCATAATATCTACATGCATTGGAAAGTAGAGCTGCTAAGCTTTCAAACGACACCTATTGTGTGTTGGTCAAGACTAGAGTTATTAATATTGACAATTTTTGTTTCTTCTCATGTGCCCAAGCTTAAAGGGTTAATCAACATGGAGGCCTGCCATCCCAATTTATGAGCAGCCCACATGGAATTCTCCCGGTCTTCCCGATTAGACATTCTGGCTCTGATCGCTTGTATCTATTAATATTGAAGAATGAAAAACACTTAATGGGATACACTTGTTTTTTCACAAAACTGTACAGATGTCTTGATCTTTGAAGTGCAACTAGGATTAAAGAATGGATTTTGGACCGAGCCAATGGGCGCCATTGCCGGGGGGCCTCTGATTACAAGAGATGTTTGTGCCCAGGGGCCTCCTGGGATTGAAATGTGTTCCTGCTTTCATTCAACAAACATACTTTTGGTAGACAAAACCATGGCGAGAAATTTAAAATGCATTTCGTGAAAAGTGTTGCACATGTATGTGACCTGTAGCTTCTTTGTCTATTTTGAACTGCAGATGAAACTGCCAGTGCTGTTGTTGGGCCGGTCAGCTGATCTGAGACCAGGCGAGTTTGTGGTGGCCATCGGCAGTCCGTTCTCTCTGCAGAACACCGTGACCACAGGCATCGTCAGCACCACCCAGCGAGGGGGCAAAGAACTGGGCCTGCGTAACTCTGACATGGACTACATCCAGACTGATGCAATCATCAATGTAAGCACAAACTTTACTAAACCACTTCATCATACTGCTCATTTCATTTGCTAAAGCAAACAACATTATTACTGTTGCTCATACTTAGGAGTAACTTCACAAACCTCTAACAATAAGTATTAAACTTCATGCCGTAACTCATTCTTTACTATTTGTGGTTGTGACATGAATGATACCTCAAATTATATCTTGTTGAGGAGACGTGTGCTGTTACTTACTTTAAGAGATCAGACGTACCATTTTCAGCTTTTAGATGATAAAACAGGTGAAAAAATCCAAAAGACTGACATAGAAGGGCAGAATACCATAGAGATTTGAAGGTGAGCTCTTTTGACCAGAAACCACTCAGAACACACTGGCAACCAGATAGCAACATGCTAAAATATACTCAGAATACCTTAGCAACACAGCAATGCCCTGGCAACCACCCAAACACGCTAGCATCGTGGCATTGAGTTTTGCTTATTTAAATACAAATTATCACCTAAACTTACGGCTAGAATATATTTACAGTATACCATCAGGCATCATCAGGCCATGATTAATGTGGCATGTACCAAGTTTGTGCTAATACACTAAAGCGATGTAAAATATAGCTTCACGACCTCGCCGTTGAATTTGTTGACGTGTTGTATGCGAACAGTTGGGTCTATCAAAAAGCTTGTAATTACTTTTTCTCTTGATGATACATGCCAAAGTTTGTGCGAATTGGAAATACGGCCTAGAAGAGTTCCAAAAAGTAGGTTTAAGAAGTGATCGTGATAGGTATTCCAGAGAGTGGACTTCTTTTATTATTTAATCACACACATAACCCAAAATTCTTTCTGTGTTTCAGTATGGTAATTCAGGAGGGCCCCTGGTGAACCTGGTAAGATCACTTTGTATATTTGTTTTCCTATGTTCATGTACTGAGAGGAAACAGAATACAACTCAAGTGTGTTATAATGATTATGACACACTCATATGGTCTTCATGAGTCTTGTGAGTGTGGAAACGTTGAGTCAGCCGGGACTGTAAACACATGCGTATTCATTATGATCAGGGTCCACATCTGTGCATGCAGTTGTGAGTGTGTTTGTGTGAGATCACATGTGTGCCTGTTGTTGTTGTTGTTGTAGGACGGTGAAGTGATCGGAATCAACACGCTGAAGGTGACAGCAGGGATTTCTTTTGCCATTCCTTCTGACAAGATCCGACAATTCCTGGCCGAGTCTCATGACAGACAAGCTAAAGGTCAGAAACAAGAGGATGCTAAAACTGTGCTGAGTCCAAACATTTACTATGAACTCTGTTGAATGTGATTCAGATGATTCATTTATAATATGATTCAGATTTATGGTACAGGGTTCGTACAAAGTGCTTGAAAATGGCTTTTTCAAATGTAAGTCTTGGAAGACCCTTGAAAATTGCCATTTTTACCAAGATGGCTAAAAAAAGTTCTTGAATTATAGAAAACTACATTGCTTAAATCATTTAATAAATGAAATGTATTTATTTATTTTTGGAAAAACACGAGAACAGACCACTACTGAAGCTGGCGGCGCGTAGACGGCGCTGTCACATAGCACCTGTTACTTTTGTCAGCACTGTTCAGAATGGGCCAATCACAATCAAGTGTTACTGGAGGATTTAAAAAATACATATTTTATAGATACTGCTGTTGCAGTAATTGTTTAACAATTGTGAATTCTTGCAATTATCAGTTTTAATTACAATTTACTCTCCAGAGTGAAAAATTGAGATGTAAAACATTTAAATGCAGATCAATGGAGGATTCAGTTTTGTGATTCGTCTAGCGCCCCCTTCTGTAAAGACAGCGTTGTGTCTCACAAAATAGGTTATTTCGGACAACATTTGGGTCAATATCAAAATATGTTGACAAACATGACATTTACTTTTTTAGTAATGAAAAAACTTTCAAATAGTCGGAAAAAAACTTTTTGAAGTAATTTAATAACCTAACCTTTAATGATATGAAATGACTCTGTTTTGCAATGTTTTAGAATATATATTTTAAATTGTTAATTGCCTGATTTTGTGTATTTTTTTGTAAATTTTAAACTTATTTTTAGTGCACGACATGACAAGTGTGCAAAAAAAGCAAAAAAATTATTATTAATAATATCTATAATTTAATAAGAATGTTCGTCCCTTTATTTCAAGTTATTGGTTTTATCAATGTTAAAAAAATGAAATACAAAATTTTAGAAAATAACTTTTAAGGTTTAAGTTCAGAGGCTGCTTAAATATGCATGTAGTGATTTTTCCCAGCATGTTAAAAAGTTATTCACATTTGAACTAATATTTTCACACAAAAATATTTGGTGTTGTACCCCATTGAGCCCTCATTAGTGTTAACTTGCTTTGTTTGGGAAACAAAATTTAATAATAAAAGAAAGAACAACAGCCAAGTTGTCCTTTATGAATAAAATGTATGTCAACATGTTACAAAATGTTTACCTCAGCGTTTATAGGCAAAAAATGAACTGAAAATTTCAATATTTTGTAAAATAAATCTGTTGTGTGACTTTATAAAACATGAAACACAGCACACGAGTCATATGCCAACCATTCACTGAATGGATCAAATATTTGTATTTAAAATTAACAAAAAGAATTTGTTTTAATGGCATCTCGAGCATAGTCCTTGAAAACAAATAAAAATGTGCTTGAAAAGTCCTCGAATTGAACTTTGTAGCATCTGTATGAACACTGATGGTATCACTAAATAAATCTTTTTTGTTTGTCTTTAGGAAAAACATCCACAAAAAAGAAGTACATTGGTGTGAGGATGATGACGCTAACCCCAACGTGAGTCACTAATACAGCACATACTCTCTCTGTTGAGGTGGGTTTGTGCATCACTCCTCCACTCCAGCTCGAGTCCAGTCCCGTATTCAAGGCCCTCATTTACACAATCTATTTAGCTTTCATTTCTATTTAATCTATTTACCTTTAATGTACATCAGGAGCTGGACAGCAGATTTGATGTTTTTAATACTTTTTCTAAAGAGAGGTAAACTTTTAAACTGTTAATACCATAATCAATATTTTAACTCTGTAATCCATTATTTTGTAGTGAGGGGTTACTCTCTACAAAATGTGTTTTATTCATTTTATTCACATAAATAAAGTCAAAATCTTGAATTTTGAGAATACAAAAAATAGACTATTATTAAGAATAACTCTTCAGTGCAATATTTACATATAAGAAAATGCAGGAGAGTTTCAGCTTCTTTGGTGTTTTAACTATTGATGATGCATTCCAGATTTTTCCAGATTTACATTTCTAAAGTCCAAAAACTAGAAATAGCTATAACTATACAATAAACTATATTTATTGATTATTTATTCATAATAATAGATTGTATTTGGACTTTAAAGATAATTTTGCATTATTGTTCTTGAATATTAATGAATAAAGGAACTTAAAGGATTTCTAGTTTCAACATGAATTCTACTTCAGTGATCTTTGAATAGAAAATTGGTGAAATTAAACAATTATCCAATAAAGCCACATTGAGAGCCCCATATCTGTGGGATTTAGCCATATGGGGACTTAAATATGAAAATACAAAATGGAATGTTTGTTTTGCACTAGAACCTGAAAGGATATTTTTGTTTTTGTACTTTCACCACTGGCATACAGTGTAACCAATGAAATCAACTGATTTGTGTACAAATTCAATCATATGTTTATTTGGCACTACTAAATGTTGTTCGCCTACTATTATTAAGAGTCACCTTATTTTGGATAATTACTCAGTAAACACCTCAGGTGTCATGACGGATGCAGACACAGAGGTGCAGTTTAATTTTGGTTATGTCCGAGTGAATGAGTTGTTTACTCTGTAAATAGTCTGTCTCTCTTGATTATTTTCACCACTGCTGCCTCCCTTGTCTCCTTGGAGACCACTCCCCAGGTTCTAACTATGAATGTGTCTCACAGACTTGCTAAGGAGCTGCAGGAAAGGCAGAGCGACTTCCCAGACGTCACCTCCGGCGCATATGTCATTGAAGTCATCCCAAAAACACCTGCTGAAGTGTAAGTAACCCTTCAAAGTCTGGACATGTAGACACTATTTACTGTGTTAGCGAGAACAAGTCAAGTCAATTGTATTTGTATAGCGCCTTTCACAACACACATTGTTTCAAAGCAGCTTTACAGAAGATCAGCATTAACAGACGATAAAACTGTAATGTCTATAAAGTCAATTAATCATCATTGTATAATTTAGATAAAATACGATTTTTAATAGTCTTTAAAAATAATTAAATGATAATTGTATTAATAACCCCAGTGAGCAAGCCGAAGGCGACTGTGGCAAGGAACACAAAACTCCATAAGATGTAGATTAATGGATAAAAATTATCTTGGGAGAAACCAGACTCACTGTGGGGGCCAGTTCCCCTCTGACTAACATCATGAATATAATGTAAATATTAATTATGTATAGTTCAAATCATGGTTTAAAATGATTAAACTAAGTAAGGGTTAAGGGTCATTGTTTAAACATCGATTGTGTTTATAATCGGATGAGGGGTGCACACAAAAACACACACATTGAGACTTGTTTCACGACCAACAAATAGAGCCGCATCCCCCCTTGATCAATACAACAGTTTCTATTATCTGAAATAACTTTTACCGCGCTATTCCTCCCCCTCTCTTTGCTCGAGC